>NC_134487.1:190701856-190894791 GCF_040206685.1 Ascaphus truei
AGGAGAGAGATTTATGCAGTTCTGTAAATGTAAGAATTTTTCGATGTATAAATTGCAGACTTTGGTACCCAAAGGTCTAAATGGGAAGGCTGATCTTTTACCATTCATTAGGGATAAATTAGTGACCAAATGAGAACATTTTCATATTGTTATTGCTCATTTGAAAGTTTTAGATATAATATGTACATTTCCCCAAACATATAGAGTTCATTAATGTATGTATTTTGCTGTTATATTTGTACATGCATGTATGTGTAGCCAGGTACCCCCAAGGCTACTAATTTCCTTGCCTAACACATAAATCCTGGTACCACCGCAGGCAGTGTTAGGGTTAAATCTATGCCCTGCTGCAGTAAAGCTCCCTAGAGTGACAGGGGGGGGTGTGTGCCCTAAGGCCTAGGTACTGCCCACCCCGGGGCTAAGACCTGGGACCCTCCCCTGGTAACAAAAGGAGATGCAGCCCAAATTCAGTGTTCTCTGTCTCTCCCGCTCCTCCGTGAGAGAGGTGTGTCCTATCCTCTCCCCTCAGGGGGAATGGGATGTATGCTGTGCAGGGACCTGGTTTCAGGCTTTCCCTCCTGCAGGGGAGTGGAAGCTACTACCCCATACTCCACCAGGGAGTGTGGGAGACAAGGAGAGACTCCTGGGGCCTCAAGCTCCTGGGATTGACTCCAGGGACACAGAGAAGAGGTTGCTGTGTATGTCAAAATGCTGTTGATGTATGCTGTGAGACCAGAATAAAGACCACCGTTATGTTTTACTCCTGCCTGAGGCTGCAGGCATTCAGGGGGAGGGAAAGAGGTTTTCCTGCAGGGACTGCACCTATCTCTGATAGGCCCTGTTGGAATGGAGGCGCGGCACCGAAGATAAGAGCTACAGATCCGAAAGCCTGCCCTGTCTATCGCCATTAACACCGGAGGACACTCAGAATTCTGTAAGCCTAACAGGTGAGCAACACTACACCGGTAACCAGAACCAAATCTCCCTTAGGATGGGGGGAAAGGGGTTACACTTGAAGGCGCTGCTGAGATCTGAGAAACAGGCAGGTTTTGCAGCAGAATGGAAATTCCACATGCCAAACTGAGAGGTGCCTGAAAAACACTGTATCAGGGTCATATTTTGCGGAATTATCCGCAATGATCCGAGGGACCAGAAACCCCTGAAGGGGAAACTATCACATGAATATCCAAAACTCCATGCCAGGCTGAGAGGCATATAACAGAAGGATTATGTGGAGGCTCTGGGTTCTCCAGGGACCGGAACCGCCTGAAGGGTAATACAACATGACTATCCGCCAGAAAGTGTTCACAGTATGTGCAGGTAGCGTCCCAGGGGGGCTCTCGAAATTCGACAGGCAAGAACCTCCATTACAGGAGCTGCAGCAATACAATAGCAGTTCCCGCCTGTGACGGTGAAGGGGTTACCAGGTCATAAATAAAGGTATTATGCCTGGCTAGTTACTTCTGAGCCCTGTTTCAGGTTTTAGAGTGTCAGGTCTTCAATCTGTGTATTGTACCTGCAATTAATGTAATTGTATGACAATAAAGGACTTCTGTGTGTTTTACCTTCCCAGGAGTGCTAACCAGTGAAGATTCTCAGGCTATGAGTTTCAAGGGGGGGGGGGGGGGGGGGTTGCGGTAAGAGTGTTGTCAAATTGTGTCTGGGTAGCCGGGATCCAAAGTTGCTGGTCACCCCAAAAATGTACCCGGAATCCGGTCGTATTCCCGGGGACATATAGGCACATCACTCGGTCAAAATCCTCCCTTGAAAACAGTTACACGACTCACCGTCAGGCTTCCCTGCTTCAGCACAGACCAGAAAGGTACATCAGGGCATAGGGATTTGTATATCCCAGGTACAGTCAAGGTTCCCTAAGTTAGTGAGTGAAAGCGTTACTTTTGTCACTTTGGTAGGAATCACTTCACTCAACCTAGTGATTTGGATAGCACTGGTTTAGCAGTCTCCGAAACACAGACAAATACGAGCTCTGGAAGCTAGGAGCCAGACAACAGGGCTGATTCCACACATCAAAGTTTATTCAGTTGTGCCCCAACAGTTATACAGAAAACCAAGGGCATGTTAATACATAACATATCATGTTTAACAATGAGAAATAACAAGTTTCTGTAGAGGTTATGTATCTGTGTCTTTGGACAAAGCATTAGTAAATCATTACATCTTGCTTGTGTTTGGCCGGCAGTTTCTACTTCTACATTACAAAGAGAAATACAGGGAATGTCTATCAAGAGCATGCAGCTGTATTGTTTGGGACATGTTACTGCTCTTGTGCTATTGTATAAAAGACAAACTGAAAACAACAGAAGTAAATAAAGATTACAACTAGCATAGTGAGTTAATTCTCTCAGTACTGGAACAGCTCATATAAGAAAGATAAAGATAGCAGATTATATTAACCCTTTCAATCCCTGAGACTTGTAGAGCTGACATAATTTTAACCCCTTCAGTGAGTGTCCCCCCAGTATATGCCTAGGGACCCCAGAATCGGTATAGAGGTTCTGGAAGGTTTCCCCAACTATATATTAAGTTGCGAGAAGTTTTAAGAAACCTAAGTCCATGTTTCAGTAAAAGAAAGCGATACAGGCCTGGGAGTGTGCCCAAGCGTTTTTTGGTTCTAAAGAAAATTAGGTTTCCTTAAGGGAAAGAGCTACAGCTCTGGGATTGCAGCTAGGCATCTTTTCATTTCACTTCAGGACTTAGAAGAAAAATGGGAAATATTTTTTATGTTTCATAAAATGTTTAATAGCCAATGTGGCTATAAGGTTTTTACAGTCTAACTCAGGTTTATAGTGTATGAGGGATATGGCTAGTGGGAATAAAAGTACATAGTCCCATTCTACCCATCAAAGCCCAAAAGAGTTAGAGAAAGTAAAAAGTGTAAAAGTATATTTTTATTAAACTGAGATGTTTGTAATAAATTATATTTATAAGCTGGGACTTTCAAAGACGGTTCTCCGAGAGGGGCTAGTGGGCTACCAATGTGTGGAGCCACTAAGTCTGCCCTAGGTCCATACTACAAAGTCACAGAAGCTGCCAGATGTATTAAAGCCATTTGTGCAGGTTGGTTAGGGGGAGTACCCACGTCCGGGAAACAATGCAAGCCACCCTGGCTAGCATTTTCTTTCCCAGACTTGGAGGCACCTTACCCAGCGCGTGGCTTCTGAATAACAAGTGGCTAGGGTGACAAACTCACGCATGCCCTTGTTACATTCAGAAGAACCGCTTGCCCGGCTTTGGAAGACTGGCAGCCCTCTGATTGGCTGGTTGTAAAGTTCCCAGGCTCGGATTGGTTGTAGTATTTCATGAATGAATCTGAAATACTATAAGAAACCCAGCAGCCAATCCAGTCCTCAAATTCTAAGCGCCAAAACAGCTGCGGTAAATTCAAAGATGCTCTGTGAGAGATGTCAGTGAGCCGGATTCAGAAATTTTAAGGCGAGAATTTTTCTAATTCCCACTTTACGGGGCCAAGTTCTCAGAATACTTCGTAGCGGTCGCTGCTGGAACTGCAGGCTTAAGAGTGCCAGGACGGCTGGTACTCGCTCCCAGTCAAGGGATTTCAGCATCTCCAGAGTGGAAAGAGCGGTGGCGTCAGGAACTGCATGCCGATTTCGGTTCCAGGACTTTTCGGGCTTAGTCCCGGTCATCTGAAAAACGTTGTAAAAACTTTGTTTTCTGTCTCTATTTCACCTAGGAAAGGTTAGTTTGTAGCCCAGACCCCCAGTAAGTGTGTTTTCTCCTGTATTTTGTAAATCATTGTGTGTACGTCTGTTTCAAAGGAATAAATGACGAACCCTTCCTATTCCTCCCTTGCTTATCCCTCTTTGAGGCTCACAATGTCCAGATCTTCTCTCCTCTCCCTGTCAACTTGGTGGTCATCTATCGCCCATCTACCTCTACTCATACCCCTTCTGCCTTTCTCTCTCACTTTGAATCCTGGCTCTCTTTCTCTCCTCAGACTCCCCTGTTCTTCTCCTTGGGGACTTCAACTGTGATATTGATGACCCCTCTCTCTCTTGGGCTTCCAGCTTTCTCTAACCTCTTCTTTTGGCCTTCAACAGTGGACTGCAGCCAGCACCCACAAAGATGGCCACTTCCTAGACCTGGTTTTCACTAAAAACTTTTCTCTCTCTGATTTCTTCATTTCCCCCTTTCCTCTCTCTGACCATCACCTCATCTCATTCGCTCTCTCTCGCTTCTCCCCTTCTCCATCTCAACCTCGTTTCTGCAGAGACCTGCGGTCTATTAACCTACTAGCTTTTGATTCCACTTTACGATCCTCTCTCTCGTCTCAGTTCTACTCCAGGCCCTGACAACCTGGTCAGGAACTACAACTCTGCCCTATCCTCCTCTCTTGATCTACATGCCCCACTTTCTCTCTGCTGTTCTCGCCCTTTGAACCCCAGACCCTGGCTAAATTCCCACACGCACATGCTGCGTTCCTGCTCTCGTTCCTCTGAACGACTCTGTTGGAAATCTCACACTCTCGCAGACTTCCTTCACTACAAATTTATGCTATCCTGTTTCAACTCTGCCCTCTCTCAGGCTAAACAAACGTACTTTTCTTCACTAATCAACCTGCACAAATCTAAGCCACTCCAACTCTTCTTTGTCTTTGACTCTCTACTCAAACCACCCTCAGCTGCCTCTTCTTCTTCCATCTCACCACAGGACTTTGCTGACTAGTTTAAGGAAAATGTGAAGGAACTTCTCAAGGAGAGAAAGATGCGTCGCACAGCACAAAAATAGATGAAGGCTGATGTGGGATAAAAATAAGCTTTATTTGCACAAGGTGCAAGCGAGTCCTCTTGACGCGTTCCGGCCTGGAAGGCCTTTGTCACAGATCACGAGCAGAGACACCCTGACTTCAGCCAGGAGAAGCAGGTATATCATACTGGGAAGACCCGCAGAGGCTTTACTAACCACTACAAGGACTTACACGTGAGTGTCCCATATCCCAACCTCATAGTGCTCGCAGTGAGCCGGTTGGGGGGAATGATTATATGTTTCTTCATATTACACTAAGGTTGTGTATAGCCTGGGTCTAGAAGATTTACTTTATCTTTCACCAGCAGGACTATGCTATATTCTGAGCGCCTGGAGGGTTAATCAGATGATTCACCCGTTTGTATAGTTTAAGGAAAAGGTGGAATCCATACGTCAGAAGATAAAAGTTAATTTATTTTAACTAAGAATTAAAATAGTAGGACGAATAGCTGATACGCCGCTCCGGTGGGTTAAAACCTAGCTTAGTTAAAATAAATTAACTTTTATCATTAGCTTTGCTTAGTGTTGTATGTCTAGTTGTGTCTGTTTGTCTTGTCACTTTGTGCCAGCCAGTTTGCAATTTTATGTCTGTATAATTTGTTTAGCTGTGTTGCACTAAATATCTCTTTTCTCATTACATGTTCCACTTCCCCTGCATGAAGTCCTATCTGAGCACCCAAAGATTTAGAGACTGTTGATCATCTTGGGACTGGAACTATTTCTACTGGATATCCAGGATTCCATCATTTTGGACTCATTAGGCGCCGGTATCTCTTTTTTGTTATATGCTGTCTATTCTGATTGTACTGTCAGTTTATCACAAGGCTGCCTTTCTACCATAGGGCTCACCCTCAGAGGAGGGTCAATTGTTTAAATTCCCATTAGCACTATTTCACATCACCTTCCTTTTTTTTCATAACGTAGGAAACGCTATAAAACCTACACAGCGCAATCATCCGCCTTGTCCATGAGACCCTTTTGTAAAGTTGCAGATTGGTTTATTGAACTCCATAGAAGTTTGCATTGAACTCCCTAGAAGTTTGCATTATCAGTACTGTATGTGTTGGTAATGATTTGTACTTTCCCCGGTTGGGTGGAAGTCTTTACATACAGATGCTAAAAAGTAAAGTGGAAAAATAAATTATTACAGGAATTTATTATTCAGTGTGAGTTAACACATAATATTTACTCAGACAGAGGACTCGTTTTACAGGACAGATAGTGCAAACAGTCTGTAAGAGTTTGGGAATTGAGTATCATCTTCATTACTGATATATTGCACAGAGTGCAGGGGCAGTTGAAAGGGTTAATGGAACCCTCCAAATTAAATTGTTAAAATTTGTGATGATACAGGGATGAAATGGCCTTAGGCTCTAATGTCCATACGAAGCACCCCAACTAAAAAATATAAGTTATCTCCTTATGAGATACTTATGGATAGACCTATGACAACAGGCAATTCAAAGGAACTGATTGTAAAAGATCACACAATCTGTGATGAGACAATTAGTAAATATTGCATGCAACTAATGAAACTTTTGAAGTGTAAGGGATCGGGGGACACTCGCCTCTCAGTGGGTCCCCGTCACCTCTGCTACCAGTATGCCTGCCAGTTCCGGTCCCCCTCCCCGTCGGCTCCTTACCCCTTCTTCTCGGGTGCCATGCCGCTCCTCCGCGGCGCACGCCACATCCCTTCACACGCGGCCGGGGCGCGCGCACGGCAATCTTAGAGGGCGCGCGCACCCGATCCTCTTGGCCATCCTCCCGTGCCGCTGGCTCCGCCCCCCATCAGCTGCAGGCGATTTCCACTACTCACCTATCTGACTCCCTCCCTGCACACCTGGACCGATCCCTGGGCTTACCCAGACAGGCCTCCGCTCCACCCCGTGCTACCATTGGTCCTCCAGCATTTATAACCCCAGTCTGCCCTCTCCTTCCCATCTCTGCATAGTTCTTCTGTGACTCCTGTTGTGCAGCTGTCTATGCCAAGCTCTGTTCTCTGTTACAGCTCTTGTTCCTGTCCCTGCCCCTGTTGGATACCTTTGGATTTGATCTCGGCTCTTGTTTGACTACGTGTACCTCGCTACCCCTGGACTCGGCTTTGGACCTCACTATGCTGCTATCTCCTGCCCCTGACCCACGGCTCTTGGATATTAACCCTCGGACTTCTGGTATCCCGGACCCAGCAAGTATCTCGTTAACCCTTTTCTCACCAGGCCCGGCAACGCATCTTACCACACTCCGGGCATGCCCTCACTGCTGTGGGTGCGTGTTATACCCTTACCCACCTCAATACTGGGGACTGGCCAGGTCTGCGGGCATACAGGCGTTACATTATGCAGAGCCCAACAAATTCAGGAGGTGGGCCAAGGTGTCACTATTGATTGCTGGCAATTTTTAAGCGACCAAGTCACGGCTGTGGCGCAAGAACTTTCTAAACTCTCCCTGCGGGAATCTCCAGCTGAACCGTCCCCTTCTGCCCCAGTACCTATGGGCAACTCTGAGCCACGTATTCCACCTCCCAACCGGTATGCTGGAGACCCCCTTACTTGCCGGGGATTCTTGAACCAATGTGACGTCCAGGTCGAGATGTCCCCATCTCGGTTTCCCTCAGGTCGTTCTAAAGTGGCCTATGTCTATGCCCTGCTCACTGGCGACGCTCTCGCTTGGGCTTTTCCCCTCTGGGAGCACAGACCTGACTTAACACAAGACTATCCCTGATTCCGGCGAGAGTTCCAGCAGGTGTTTGACACGCCAGCACGTAGGGAGACTGCCGCTTCTTCCTTGTTTCATCTCTCCCATGGTCGCAGGTCGGCTGCAAGATACGCGGTGGAGTTTCACACCATCGCTGCAGAGACTCAGTGGAATGACGAAGCTCACGCCGCGGCATACTGGCAGGGTTTGTCCGAATCCCTCAAGGACAATCTCACAGCTCATGTTCGCCCCTCATCTCTAGAGGATCTCATTGCCCTCAGCATCCGGATGGACCAGCACATTCAAGAGCGACGCCACGAGCGCCAGCGTCTCTGTTTTATGTCACACTTGCCTGTTTCTCCTAGGTCTCCTCCCTTGGCTCTTCCTGCGTTGGACGCTCCCGAACCGATGCAAATCGGTAGCCAACAGCTTCGGACCACTGAGAGAACACGCCGCCGAAATGAGGGTCTCTGCTACCACTGCTGCTCCCCGGAACACAAACTACGTCACTGTTGACTGAAACCGGGAAACGAGAATGCCCAGTAAAGGTAGAGGGGTTTTACTGGGTACCATTTCTCCTTGCCCCTCTTCCCCCACACAGCTACCGAAGAGAATCCTTCTCCCCATAACTCTTGAGGGTCCCAATGTTCGGGTAGAGGTTGAAGCCTTCATCGACTCTGGGTCTGGTGCTAACTTCTTGGATCACGACTATGCCTGCAACAACCAAATCCCGTTAGTCAAGAAGTCACCCATCGGCCTTGAGGCTATCGACGGTCGACCGCTCCAACCAGCCTTCATTATTTGGGAATCTGTTCCTCTCACCCTGACCACTGCGGATGGTCACACTGAAGTCATCATCTTTGATGTTTTCCACTCACCTACTGTCCAGGTCATTTTGGGATTGCCGTGGCTTCAGCTTCACAACCCGCGTGTTGATTGGACAGACGAACTACCGATCCAGTGGGTGCCTACCTTGGAGAAGACGGTCACTCCTCCCGTTACCGTGCTCGCGGGTCTCGACACTTCTTCACCTTCTCTCTCTACCCTCCCGGAGGTGTACCATGACTTTTTGGATGTCTTTAACAAGACACAGGCTGAAGTCCTACCGCCTCATCGTTCGTACGACTGCCCCATCGAATTAATTCCTGGTACCACACTCCCCAAGTCTAAGTCGTATCCCCTATCTGTGCCCGAGACCGAGGCTATGTGACCTACAAACAGCAGAATCTTAAGAAAGGGTTTATTCGGAATTCCACCTCTCCCGCCGGGGCAGGTTTCCTCTTCGTGAAAAAGAAGGATGCATCACTAAGACCCTGTATCGACTTTCGTGGGCTTAACAAAATTAGTTAAAAACTGGTACCCTCTTCCTCTAATTTTGGAACTCTTTGACCGGCTCCAAGGAGCCTCTATATTTTCCAAACTTGACCCGAGAGGAGCTTACAATCTAATCCGAATACGAGAAGGTGACGAATGGAAAACTGCATTTAACACACGTTCCGGTCATTATGAATATCTAGTGTTGCCATTCGGCCTCTGCAATGCCCCAGCCGTCTTCCAAGAATTTATGAATGATATCTTCCGCGACATTTTGGGTATTTTGTCATAGTATACCTAGATGATATCCTCATTTTCTCCAAGAGCCTGGAAGAGCACATTCGTCACACCAAAGTGGTTCTCACTCGGCTACGTGCAAATAGCCTCTACGCGAAGATGGAGAAATGTCTCTTCCACCAATCATCCACAGCCTTCCTTGGCTATATAATCTCTGATAAAGGTTTCACCATGGATCCTGAGAAATTGAAGTCTGTTCTGGATTGGCCGTTGCCAAATTCCCTTAAAGCCGTTCAGCGTTTCCTTGGGTTTTCTAACTGCTATCGAAAATTCATCCGTAATTTCTCCACTATCGCTCTACCCATTACTGCTCTTACCAAAAAAGGGGCTGATCCGACAACATGGTCCTCTGAGGCCGTCAAAACCTTTGCGTTTCTCAAAAGAGCGTTCGTCTCCGCCCCCATCCTCCGGCACCCGGATACATCCCTTCCTTTCACCCTAGAGGTTGACGCTTCTGATGTGGGGGCTGGGGCAGTACTCTCGCAAAGATCTTCTCCCCAAGAAAGACTCTATCCTTGTGGATTGTTTTCTAGGAAATGCTCTCAGGGCGAGAGAAATTATGATGTCGGGAACCGTGAACTTTTGGCTATCAAGTTAGCTTTGCAAGAATGGAGACATCTTCTCGAGGGTACCAAAGAGCCAGTAGCTATTCTCACCGATCACAAAAATTTACTATATATTGAGGGGGCTCGTCGTCTGGGATCTCGTCAAGCACGTTGGGCACTTTTCTTCTCTCGTTTCAATTACACGATTTCCTATATTCCGGGTACCAAGAATATCAAGGCCGATGCTCTCTCGCCAATTTTCTACGGAGGAAGGATCTAACGAATCTTCGGAGACTATTCTTCCCGCAAAGTATATTATTTCTGCCAATACTTTTGATATCCTGGATGAGATCAATAAAGCCCAGGCCCATATCCCTAGGAGATTTAAGGTGCCAGAAGGACGTCTGTATCCTGCTCCACGTTTTCGCCACAAGATCTTAGAGTGGGGGCATTCTTCCAGATCTGCTGGTCATCCAGGCTTCAAGAGGACAGTGGATCTTATTAAACGGACCTTATGGTGGCCTAAAATGAACAAAGACATTTTTGATTTCACCAGAGCTTGTCCAGTCTGTGCTCAGAGCAAGTCCGCCCGGCACAAACCTTTCGGTCTTCTCCTGCCTCTGCCTATTCCGGAACGGCCTTGGAAGCATATTTCCATGGACTTTATTGTGGAACTCCCAACTTCTAAGGGGATGAATACGATCCTTTTAGTTGTGGACAGATTTTCCAAGCACAAACACTTTATACCCCTCAAGGGTCTCCCCAATTCAGCTACTTTGGCTGACATTTTTTCTAAAGAAATTTTCAGGCTACACAGAGTGCCACTCTCCATTGTCTCAGACAGGGGTACTCAATTGATCTCTAAGTTTTGGCGAGCCTTCTCTCAGAGACTTGGCCTTTCCCTCCTTTTCTCCTCGGGTTACCACCCGCAGACCAACGGTCAGACGGAGAGAATGAATCAGACCTTGGAGCAGTATCTCAGATGCTTTGTGTCAGAATCTCAAGACAACTGGGTGGAGTTCGCCATTAATTCACTGAAGAATGAGTCCACGCAAGAGTCGCCCTTTTCATTAATTATGGGTTCCACCCCAGCAGTCTTCCCCTCTCTTCCCTCCCCTCTGGTGTACCTGCAGCAGATTCTCAGGTGTCTAGTTTACAAACCTAGTGGAAGATTCAAAAAGCCTTGCAAGGGGCCGTCCAAAAACAAAAAACTCAGGCAGATCGGCGACGTCAAGTGGGGCCGGAATACAAACCCGGAGACAGAGTTTGGCTTTCTTCAAAAAATATCAAGCTTAAAACTCCTTCCCAGAAAATGGATCCCAGATTCTTGGGTCCCTTCAAGGTCCTTGAATGGATCAATCCTGTAGCGTACCGACTCTCGCTACCTCCCACCATGAAGATACCCTCTGTGTTCCACGTGTCCCACTTGAAACCCTTTGTTCAAAATGCACATTTTCCGGACCGTCCTCGGAGACCCAATCCCGTCGTAATACAAGGGCAACAGGAATTTGAGGTCCATTCCATTCTCGATTCACGTTTTTCCAGGGGCAGACTTCAGTTCCTCGTTCATTGGAAGGGATATGGCCCAGAGGAACGCTCCTGGGTACCCTGTAATCATATTCATGCTCCAGCTCTTCTTAAACTATTTAGTCGGAAATTTCCTCACAAACCTTGGGAGGATCGTCCAGAGTCCGATCCTCAAGGGGGGGGGGGTACTGTAAGGGATCGGGTGACACGCGCCTCTCAGCGGGTCCCCGTCACCTCTGCTACCAGTACGCCTGCCAGTTCCGGTCCCCCTCCCCGTCGGCTCCTTACCCCTTCTTCTCGGGCACCATGCCGCTCCTCCGCGGCGCACGCCACATCCCTTCACACGCACCCGATCCTCTTGGCCGTCCTCCTGTGCCGCTGGCTCTGCGGCCCATCGGCTGTAGGCGATTTCCACTACTCACCTATCTGACTCCCTCCCTGCACACCTGGACTTATCCCTGGGCTTACCCAGACAGGCCTCCGCTCCACCCCTTGCTACCATTGGTCCTCCAGCATTTATAACCCCAGTCTGCCCTCTCCTTCCCATCTCTGCATAGTTCTTCTGTGACTCCTGTTGTGCAGTTGTCTATGCCAAGCTCTGTTCTCTGTTACAGCTCTTGTTCCTGGCCATGCCCCTGTTGGATACCTTTGGATTTGATCTCGGCTCTTGTTTGACTACGTGTACCTCGCTACCCCTGGACTCGGCTTTGGACCTCACTACGCTGCTATCTCCTGCCCCTGACCCACGGCTCTTGGATATTAACCCTCGGACTTCTGGTACCCCGGACGCAAGTATCTCGTTAACCCTTTCTCACCAGGCCCGGCAACGCATCTTACCACACTCCGGGCACACCCTCGCTGCTGTGGGTGCGTGTTATACCCTTACCCACCTCAGTACTGGGGACTGGCCAGGTCTGCGGGCATACAGGCGTTATAGAAGTCTCTCCATGCGCCGGTAAAAGCTGTACAGCCAACAACAGAAAACCTGAAAGTGCATCAACAGGAACCTGGTGACTGGGTGATGATAATAGTTTTCCAAAAGAAACAAGCATTACCACCAGATGGAAGGGCCTGTATCAAGTACTTTTAACAACAAATACTGCAGTAATGATTGCTGAACTTACATCTTGGATACATGTTGAAGGAAAACCGTTATTCCTCGCCTAGGCTTCAGAACTGAGAGGAACCTTTCCTCTGACAAGAAAGCAGAAGGCCTTGTGACTGGATACACATCTGCACCGTTTGCAGCAGACTTCCCAGGAAGCTTAATCACGCCCTGCAACTTGTTATCTTCGATCTTTGTTTGAACTTACAGGCCCGGGAATACGAAAGAAATGAAACGTAACGCAAGCCAGGTTTCAAATCCTTTGTCTCAATTTATTACTCATAGGGTAATGACTTTTATACAGGAAAAAGAAGATATTGGTTAGAGGCATAACATAGGCATATCCTGGCTGTGTCTTGGGCGTAGCTTTGTTTAGAGGCGTGATTTAGGGGCAGGACATATTAGTGGCATGATTTTGGGACGTGTCTCTCCCAATACAAGCAATGTCTGAATACATAGCTTATTCATTGTCTGTTATCAAAAGAGGCCTTGAGTCTTTAGCAACTATATTACACTATTTTGCTTCTTGCAGAGAACCAGTTTATTATATTCTGACTGAAAAGGCAGGAGACATAATGATACAAAAAGTATCGTAGCAATATCCTGAGCAGGAAGAAAGGAAATATAATTCGCCAGAAACTGAGTGCATTTAGGAATTATATTTCAGCAAAAGGCTGACTACAGAATCTTAACTAGTTAGGATCAGACAAAATGGAAGCTTAACACAAGTGTAGATTCTGGCCTAACAATTCCCTCCTTTTTGTTCTCTAAAAGAACAAATACCCTTACTTGGTACTCTTCTCTATAACTATGGCATTGTAGTGACCAATAGAGACATATATATATATAACATTAAATATTTCTATAGATTAGAAAATGGCTTACATCTCATTATGTCACATAATTTAAGGGTCAGCTATTTGTGAGAATTGGTGGGGGCTAATTTCTGCTAAGAGCGACTGCACAGACATTCTTCTTGCACGCATCTTTCATACTGCATTTACTCAGAATGGCAAAACAGACCAAGATGGCTGCTATGGTCAAAATGGCTGACTTGTGATCCTTTCCTTATGGTTGACTCAGGGTTCTTGGTGACCTCCCACCTTCCTCATTTCCAGTCTTCTCAGTCCCCCCATATCCTTAAGAGACAGTCTATTTAAAGAACAGAACATTTAACCATTTCATAGTCCTGCTGGACCAAGATGTCCAAATTGTGCATAACTTCATTCCTTTCTTTTCTTTTCCGGCCATTATATCAGCCCAGTTGATTTCTTCTTCGGTCTCTTCTTCTGGGGGACTGGCGACATCATCACCGCAGAGAGGCATAGCATCAGTGGGGGTTGCAACGCACATCTGGATCAGAGTTTTGCTGTACTTAACACATAGAGAGCAATGAGTAAGACAAACACACACATACAAAAACATTCGTTAGCTTCGCACAAAGCAAATCAATCCAACCACCAAGTCCCTATGGTCCCTGAATCCTGGATAAATACACAACATTGCGCTTTAACTAGGGCGCATACATGCCCCTCCCTTTTGAGGCTAAAATATAGTCTAGAGCTATTTTATTCTGCAGAGCCATTCATTTAAACTAAACCTATTCTTGGTTAAATGAGTAAATGTCTGTGGTTGTATGATTGAGGATATCCCTGTAAACCTGTCATACAGTAACCTAACTCCTACATTTGGGAATAAATTCCCCGAAACGTATTCTTCCCATAGACTACTTTTTAGCACTTGTGCAACGGGTGTCTCTCTTTTGTTTCTAACTCTACCTGTGAGCAATTAACATAACCGTGTGTTTAACTGATAACGCATTCTCCCACCGGGATATCATTCTGCAGGGAGATTCTATTAACCTATAAATCCAAACAAAATAAACAGAGTTAAACAAATAATACTGTGATGACTCAGGAGATTCCCTGTACCTCTCTCCCATCTCCTGTGACTCCCCCTGCCCTTCTCCCATTGCCGCAGCGCGTTCCCCATAGGTCCCGTGTACCCACACGTTCCCTGTGCCCCGGCTCTAACCCTCCCCACTCCCTTGCTCCCGCGGTCACGGCATTATCTGTTCCTGTAGCGCCACCTGACCCGTTGCCTCCTCCTGGCGTGGTGCCCACAGCGCGCCTGGTGACGCGTCCGGTGCGTGCACTCCCCCAATCCTCGGAGGGCACGCGCACACGCTCCGCCACGGCACTCCCTGACTCACCTGTCTCCTCCGATATGCCGCTGTACGCCATCGCGCAGTCTAACGTCGCGCGCATGTTCCCCTTCGTTGAACTCCGTCCGCCCCCTTCGATCCCTTGCTGGATTGCAACCAGTGCACGAGCCCTCCCACCTTACAGAGGGCGCACGCACAGGTTCCTCTTGTCCTGTTTCCCAGGTCTCCGCCTCCCAATCCCTTCAGGCCTTTCCCCTGTCCGCCCCTTCTGTCTCCTCCTCTTCTCTTCCTGTCCTATCCTTGTCTTCTCCCACTTCTCACTCTACTCCTCCCCTCTCCCATTGGTAACTCCTCCTTTATAATCCCTGTCTGTCCACTTCTTCCCCGCTCTGCATAGTTCGTTTCCCTGTGTGTACCTGACCTATGCTTTGCTCTCTCCGTGTACTCCCTGTATCCTGCTCCTGTGATTTATTGGATCTCCCTGGTTTTGATCCCTGCTCGTCCTGGACTACTCTGCTATCTGGTATCCCTGTGAACACTGCTACGCCCTCTACTACGTTAACCTCTGGATTCCTGGATCTGGCACACGGACACGACTATTCTCTCGGACAATCCCCAGCGTTGCAAGTATATGCTAACAGCTCTTTCTACAGGCCCAGCAACGCTATACCACACTCCGGGCTTGCTCCCACTGATGTGGGTGTGTGGTATCATACCGTTCCATCCTCAGTACTGGGGTCTAGCCAGGTCTGCGGGCATGCAGGCGTGACAAATACCTTATACTATTTTGTCATCCTTATGGGGCGCCACTTACACAAACATAATGGAGCATACATTGTAACTGAAAAATAATAAAAACCTGTAAAAATAAAAAGTTCAAAGTTCGTGTATTGAGGCCTGGACATTTTTTTGCCTATGACCTTTCTCCCTTGATGATTAGTGGTCAGAGAGTATTGTGTCCATCAAAAACTTATTTGCAGGTACTATGTCTTTGTCTTTATTAGCTGTTTGTGCCTAGGCTGGCACTATTTTGACGTGCGTGATGTGTATCCATGATGATAAGAAATTTTTACTGCAATGCTGGTGATGAGTAGTATTTAAATGGCCTTTTCATCTGGGATGAAGAGCATGCTTGCGTAGAAAATGCTTGACCATTAACCCGTCTCGTGTAGGTGCACTTTCAGCTTTAACCTGTGCCTAGAAAGACTCAAAAATATATATTAGTTGCATGCAATACTTAATTGTTTTATTACCAATAACATGGTCCTTAATTCGTTACTTTGAACTACTGATGGTCATAACTCATCCCATAAGTGTCTCATAGTGAGAGAAGTTATACCTAGAAATAAATTCTTGTATTAATATGGTTACTACTATTGTTAGCATCCGCATATAAACAGAGATATCCCCTATTAACGCTCCTCAAATTTTAAACTAAGCAACCAATGTGGACTTGACTTTGCTACAATCCAAGTTCCTAAAACTTGGTACCTCAGCCTGTGCCAAACCAATTGCTTCCATAATCAACTCTATCTTGTCTGCAGGCCATATCCCTAAGGCTAAGGTCCCGGTATCTCCGCTGCAACGCGCGCCCGCGAGATTGGCGGCGCGTGCAGCCGATTACTTGGTCTGCAGCTCACTGCAGGAAGAAAAACCGGGGGGGGGCGTGGCGGGGGAGTGATGGGGGCGCGGCCATGACGTCACCCGGCAGGTTCGCCCTCATTGGCTGAACCGCCTGGGGGCGTGCCGTATCGCTCGACGCGAGTCCTGCTCTCAATTCTATTGAGAGCAGGAGCAGCTCTCGCCCCAGCGCTGCGGCCCCCCCTCGCAGCGGGCCCGGCGCCATTGAGGGGAGGGCTCTTGTCCGTGCAGCGTCCGCCACAGCGGACGCTGTAGTAGGCAGCGGGGTCAAGGCCTAAGACCTGGAAAACTGCCAGAGTTGTCCCAATCTTCAAAAATGGGGACAAAAACACTGTCTCAAACTACAAATCAATCTCTCTTCTCCCAATACACACTTACTCTCATTCATACCTAACTGCCATCTGCCATTTTCTCTGATGCAAATGGTGTCAACCTTTTAATCATTTATTACTAAATAACCTTAAAACTCACCCCACAAATCAAGCATCCCAACAGCCTGCATCATGGCTATTGTCCCACACCCACAGTCACTCCTGGCTTTCACCTCAAACACTCCACTGTAACTATTCTGCTAAAAAAAAAAAGTGAAATGCCCTGTATATAATGTATACCATGTTCACTTATGCAACTTGCAATTATATATCCCCTGTCCTTTAACTCTATGTCCAGGACATAACCAAAAACGAATAAATGGTTACAAAATTATAAATTTGACAGATATGATATATCCCTCAACATAGGGACAGCTTGCTACCTGCTTTGCTGTGACATCTGCAAAGGTATTATTATTTTTTACCAGGGGCCTGTCAGCCCTGTTAGTATAGCAGCAACCTTTATTACTGCAAGAGCCCTTGGAGTTAATATTGCTTCAAATAAATTCTGAATCTGCTGTGCATTGTGTATTATTTACAACATATCAAGTTCTGTACCCTCTATAGGGATCTCAGAGAGTCCTTCAATAACCTATGTATCTCCCCTCTTTTGTTCATATATTATCTTATATAATTATGTGAACAAAAATACAAAAATAGTTATGAAAACAGGTTGCTTGTGTAACGGGTTTCCCCCCCCCCCCCCCAATCGCAGATTTATACTGTGTGGGTGCAGGAACATATCGTTACTCAGTGTGGTGCATACTTGTTGGCTCACAGGAGGGCTGAGCTTCCGCCACGGGGAACCTGGGGCAATTATACTATGGATATTACTTACAATGATGCAGCACCTCCACCTGCGATGGCTCCCACCAGAGGGGGAGTGGTTCCTCGCAGGACAATCAATAAACACATACACAGTGATTACATTAACTAATACCTTTACTAACAAGCAGTATAACTTATCACGCAATACCTTTATATAACCTGTGTCCCTCTCTAGAGGAGACACCTACTGCGTCGCGCAGGACGCTTCTCCAACACCAAGTGAGCCCACCCAGTGTCCAAAGAAACCCCACCCAATGTCCCGCACTCTTGCAGAGAGTCAATGGGTGACTGCGCAGTCACTAGTTAAGCTAAGGGCCCGGTGGTGCACTTATGTATCAGATACCTGCCGAGCACTCCGGTGCTCGGATCAGCAACGCTTCACAAAGGATCAGTCGGGCGATGTCTCCTTCTGATCCTCCAACTGGACTCCTTGCACGTGGACCGTCAGGGCGGTCCCACTCCGGAATAGTCTCTGCGGACCCCAACGAGGGTCCGAACCGCTTTAACAGGAACAGCAGCAGCCGCTGTGTCCCTAACTATCTAAGTGGCACGTGCTACACTATAGGCCGTCCCTATAGTACAGCAACCTGTAGTGGCTTGGGGAACTCCTATGGGCCTAAAGGGGTTAAGGACCTGTCCCACTCCCCTAACTACCCAAGTCCCTTCAGCCTCACTAAATGCTGACAGCCAACGTGCTGCGCAACAAGATGCCTGCCGGCCAGACCTCACAGCACTGACCGCTGTGACCCTGACAAGGCAGCACTCTAAACTAAGGGCAGCGTCCCTATCTGGGGCCTCCCTCAGAAATTACCCACTACCCTAGTGGGGGGTTGGGGCCTATCTGGGGTGCGGGTACCTATAGGGCCGCAGGAGCAGCACTCGCTCCCCGCGCCCTTCCTTCCCTCACAGCTCCCCTGCTCCAACTGTACTCCTGAGTGACAGGGTCCCTCTCTCTAGAGCAGTCCCTGGCAACACTCTCTATTTTGGGTGTCTAGCTACCTCAGACCCTGGGGGTGCTGGCCTAGTACAGTGAGTCCTGGACTCCTGTACCCTACCTCCTTCCCTGGGTTGCTCCGGTCTCTGACTCCTAGCTAACGTGCTGTAAGCCCGCCAAATGTATCTCTTCTTCAGAGGCTCCCTAAGCCCTATCGGCTCCCTGGTGTCACGTGGGGCATACAGAGGCTCATGGGATCTGTAGTCCCAGCTCAGAGCCTTCCCTGGTAGGCTAGGGCTTCGCGGGCTTTTCCCTACCTCTCCTGAGCCTGCGCAAGCTGTCCTGGGCTGCCTCAACCTTCCCTGGTCTAGCCCTGCTCTCGCGTGAGCTATCTGGGGGCCTTTCGCGCTATCGCGTCCCTGCGCATGCGCAACCCGCAGCGTAATGGCGGCGCCCTGCTTCACCGGCCGCCGGGACCTCAGAGACGCGACCGCGGCCATAGCAACGGCCCGATCGCGTCCCCGGCAACCGGCCGCAGGCGGGGAAAGCAGCGCTGCTCCCTGCTCCAGCCCCCACCCTTGGAAGCAGCCGTCGGGTTTGTCGGCAATCGCGACCGAGCTGCTCAAGGGGAGGGGGGTCTCCAGGAGCCACGGGAGCTCCAGGCTACACTCTCCCCCTGGTGAAAAACCAACGTCCTCGCTTGGATAGCAGATGTAATCATGCACAAACATTACATAATAGAAATGCAGTACAGAGAATATACAACACATCACAATACTACCCGAGGCTAGCTGAAACCATTTGTGGAGTGCCCCTAACTGATCATGTGGGGGTACCTCACTTTTGCATCCGTGAGCCTCTCCTAGAAAAATTTCCTGAAGAGCACACCGGAGGGCAACAGTCACTGGTTCCTCGCTACTTCCACCCCCAGGTGGAAGGAGTAGCACAATGTCTTTTAAACAGGCCTTTACCCGGTCATCCGCGGTTTGGATGCGGTAGACCAGGAGGCCAGGACCTTTCCCGCGGTCCACTACGTGGTGAATGGAGCGTTCCTCTTTGGGCTCCAAGGAGAAAATTTTCACTGCACAGTCATTGTCCCTACGGCCCTGTGAGGCTTCCACTGGAAGCGAAAACTGAACAATATCTCCGTCCTCAAAGTCTCTGGTTCACCCGGCAGGGGGTAAAGGGTTGATACCTTACCACTGTGGTGATTCCCGGTGGCCAACAGGTCCTCGGGGATGCTGTCAGTTCCCACCTCGGCTGTCGGGGGACCTGTCCACAACACTTCTGGGACAGTCCAATCACTGACTTGGAACTCGGGAGCGTTGGATCCCAGTCCTGGGACCATTTGGGTTGCAGCGCACCGGCTCCTACTCAGTTCAGGAACCGCAACTCTGGCCCTCTTCACGCCACCTCCATCGGAGCCTGTGGGGAGCAAGGGGGTTCCGTACCACTCTGCTGGCTGGCGATGGGCTTCTCTTCTTCTGGAATAATCGGCGGTAGATACGGGTCCACTCTCACCACTGGACAGCTACCTTCTAAGGAGGACACCTCCGCCAGGACGCGATGCAGAGGGGAGCCCTTCGCCCGGGCGACCAGACTTAAGGAGCCATCGTGCTCCACGGTCACCTGGAGGCTCACCCCCAACACCCCTGGGGCAGTCAACTCACCCTGGTTGTCGGTAGGTACTGGCCCCATTCTAGGACCGATGGTACCATAGGAATACGCCGGACCGGCCATTGTAGGGCCCACGGGCCCACAGCAGGGTCCGCAACATCGGGATACACTTCCTCTAGGGCACACGGGCCCACAGCAGGCTCTGCATCCGCCGAGATAGTGTGTTCATTGGTGTCACTAAAGTGGTCCGCCGGCAGGCGCATCACCACAAGTGCTGGGTCACTGGATTCACTAGAAGAAGGTGGGGGTATAGACACCTTACCCTGTGATTCCTCTGTATCATCGCTGGGGTGGTTCGCCGGTAGGCGCATCGCCACCGATGGGACTTCAACCTCGTCCCGCCCAGGAACCGGACAAGTTTCTGCAATTTTAGCATTTGCAGCATTTTCTGCAACTGGCTCACGCGGTCTATCAGGGAAGCGGGAACCGCCATTTTGGATCGCTCTGCCATCCATATTCGCAGCAGTTGCAACTTCATGTTTCTCTATCTCATCCACTAGCCTCCTCCAGGAAAGGGGGTCACCATGCATCCAGGAGCACCGCATCCTGACCACGACAGGATGGTCAGGTATCGCTCCTCTCAGAATTTGATCACAACAGTACACATCCAGCTCAGTGGCCTTAATACGATCCCCTTTTCGCATCTCCCGTAGGACTGCTCCAATCCGCAGGAGGAAATCCAATAGCTCCTCTCCGTCTTTCTGACGAAGACTGTAGTACCGCTTCATCAATTGTCCCATGTCCTCTGCTGGTTCTGCAAACTGGGGCACAATAGGCTTCAAGAACCGGGCACTTTCTACAAGGGAGTGGGTCTGGCTCTGCACTGACTCACTCGCATTGCAGGGGCGGGGCTTCGGTTTTCCCGCCAGTCCCGGACAGGTTGTTGCAATACTTTCCTGTGCCGGCGTGCAGTCAGCAGCACGTGCGCTCTCCTGTTTTGGCAACTCGGGGTACACTACAGGACAGTCTGAACCGACCGAATCTTCCAACCACAAGCTGGACGGACCCAGGCCTTCATTTATATCTTGCCCGAAACTCACTAGCACGGAACAATACTTCTCGTCCTCCAAGTGTAAATCTACCACGGCTATGGGGGCAGTCCCCCGGAGATGAGGGTTTTGTCCCAGGGCCACTCGTATATCTGGTGACGGAACGTCTATAGGGACACGGCACACCGCAAGCGTGTGGAGCGGTGGCACTCCCAACTTCATGGCCCAGTCGTGGGCCTCGTGTCCGGACTTCACAACCATGATGACAAAAATAGAACTGGGACAAATTTGAAAAAAAACACAGGGCACCCCAGGTCTATCTCAGCAGCGCCTCCAAATGTAACGGGTTCCCCCCCCCCCCCAATCGCAGATTTATACTGTGTGGGTGCAGGAACATATATCGTTACTCAGTGTGGTGCATACCTGTTGGCTCACAGGAGGGCTGAGCTTCTGCCACGGGGAACCTGGGGCAATTATACTATGGATATTACTTACAATGATGCAGCGCCTCCACCTGCGATGGCTCCCACCAGAGGGGGAGTGGTTCCTCGCAGGACAATCAATAAACACATACACAGTGATTACATTAACTAATACCTTTACTAACAAACAGTATAACATATCACGCAATACCTTTATATAACCTGTGTCCCTCTCTAGAGGAGACACCTACTGCGTCGCGCAGGACGCTTCTCCACCACCAAGTGAGCCCACCCAGTGTCCAAAGAAACCCCACCCAATGTCCCGCACTCTTGCAGAGAGTCAATGGGTGACAGGCAAATATATCAAAAAGTGGCGCTCCAAAATTATAAACACAGATGTGAAAAAATGTGATACTTATACAAACATGAATAAATGCTGCTTAACCCAGTGTGGGGTCGTTCTCTCGATCCTGTGGACAGTGAAGAGGTGAAGGTCATCAGGAAGCGCAATGTCATGTAAAAAACAGAAGAAAATTCCCTGATGGTGCAGTATTGTGATTGATATGTGATAAATATCAAGGTGCAGTGTGCTGGATACTCACAAGTGTAGAGTGAGCAATGTTCCCATAAAGGTTTCTTTATGTGTGTCAGCCCGTTGGACCGTCAGACAGGTAAGTGGAATGATAAGTGCTGGAGACCTTAAGTGAATAATAAAACGGACATAGTGCAGACTGTACAAAATATCTTTAAAAGTAAGTATATATGCAATACACTCACATGGTTTTAAAAGGTAACAAGCGTTTAGATCACACAGGTTGGATCTCAGCAATGAATGAGCTGTTCTCTGTCCCCCCTCTGCCTCGGCAGGCGTGCGTGTCAACGGTGCGTCTCACCCTAACCGGAAACCGGAAGTGACGTCATCTGCTCTGGGGGACGCCGATCCTGTGGGAGTTTTTCTCATCAGCCTCACTCTACGCGTTTCTCCGTATTGCGGTTTCTTCAGGAGTGAAGAAACCGCAATACGGAGAAACGCGTAGAGTGAGGCTGATGAGAAAAACTCCCACAGGATCGGCGTCCCCCAGAGCAGATGACGTCACTTCCGGTTTCCGGTTAGGGTGAGACGCACCGGTGACACGCACGCCTGCCGAGGCAGAGGGGGGACAGAGAACAGCTCATTCATTGCTGAGATCCAACCTGTGTGATCTAAACGCTTGTTACCTTTTAAAACCATGTGAGTGTATTGCATATATACTTACTTTTAAAGATATTTTGTACAGTCTGCACTATGTCCGTTTTATTATTCACTTAAGGTCTCCAGCACTTATCATTCCACTTACCTGTCTGACGGTCCAACGGGCTGACACACATAAAGAAACCTTTATGGGAACATTGCTCACTCTACACTTGTGAGTATCCAGCACACTGCACCTTGATATTTATCAGAGAGTCAATGGGTGACTGCGCAGTCACTAGTTAAGCTAAGGGCCCGGTGGTGCACTTATGTATCAGATACCTGCCGAGCACTCCGGTGCTCGGATCAGCAACGCTTCACAAAGGATCAGTC
Organism: Ascaphus truei; assembly: GCF_040206685.1. NCBI lineage: Eukaryota > Metazoa > Chordata > Amphibia > Anura > Ascaphidae > Ascaphus > Ascaphus truei. The sequence continues at coordinate 190,724,714 of NC_134487.1, forward strand.
GGGCGATGCCTCCTTCTGATCCTCCAACCGGACTCCTTGCACGTGGACCGTCAGGGCGGTCTCACTCCGGAATAGTCTCTGCGGACCCCAACGAGGGTCCGAACCGCTTTAACAGGAACAGCAGCAGCCGCTGTGTCCCTAACTATCTAAGTGGCACGTGCTACACTATAGGCCGTCCGTATAGTACAGCAACCTGTAGTGGCTTGGGGAACTCCTATGGGCCTAAAGGGGTTAAGGACCTGTCCCACTCCCCTAACTACCCAAGTCCCTTCAGCCTCACTAAATGCTGACAGCCAACATGCTGCGCAACAAGGTGCCTGCCTGCCAGACCTCACAGCACTGACCGCTGTGACCCTGACAAGGCAGCACTCTAAACTAAGGGCAGCGTCCCTATCTGGGGCCTCCCTCAGAAATTACCCACTACCCAAGTGGGGGGTTGGGGCCTATCTGGGGTGCGGGTACCTATAGGGCCGCAGGAGCAGCACTCGCTCCCCGCGCCCTTCCTTCCCTCACAGCTCCCCTGCTCCAACTGTACTCCTGAGTGACAGGGTCCCTCTCTCTAGAGCAGTCCCTGGCAACACTCTCTATCTTCGGGTGTCTAGCTACCTCAGACCCTGGGGGTGCTGGCCTAGTACAGTGAGTCCTGGACTCCTGTACCCTACCTCCTTCCCTGGGTTGCTCCGGTCTCTGACTCCTAGATAACGTGCTGTAAGCCCGCCAAATGTATCTCTTCTTCAGAGGCTCCCTAAGCCCTATTGGCTCCCTGGTGTCACGTGGGGCATACAGAGGCTCATGGGATCTGTAGTCCCAGCTCAGAGCCTTCCCTGGTAGGCTAGGGCTTCGCGGGCTTTTCCCTACCTCTCCTGCGCCTGCGTAAGCTGTTCTGGGCTACCTCAACCTTCCCTGGTCTAGCCCTGCTCTCGCGCGAGCTATCTGGGGGCCTTTCGCGCTATCGCGTCCCTGCGCATGCGCAACCCGCAGCGTAATGGCGGCGCCCTGCTTCACCGGCCGCCGGGACCTCAGAGACGCGACCGCGGCCATAGCAACGGCCCGATCGCGTCCCCGGCAACCGGCCGCAGGCGGGGAAAGCCGCGCTGCTCCCTGCTCCAGCCCCCACCCTTGGAAGCAGCCGTCGGGTCTGTCGGAAACCGCGACCGAGCTGCTCAAGGGGAGGGGGGTCTCCAGGAGCCACGGGAGCTCCAGGCTACACTTGATATATAGCAAAATGAAACTGGTAAATAGATTTGTATGTGTAGTGACTATAAAAATATTTACTGCTTGTGTTAAAAGAAAAAGCCTGCAGTAGGTCTTTTAACAACTGTGGCATTAACAATAGAAAACCTATAAAAAAAAAATCCTGAAATCCTGAACAAAAGATTTCCTTTTAAAATAGACAAATAACTTTGAACTCTTTGCAAAGTGCTGAGCACACGGCCACCATTAACTTTTAAAGACACTATGACTTTAAAAAAAAAATAAAAAAATTTCAAAGCGCTTTTTTTTTTTTCTTTCTGGGCAAACAGCCAGAAACCTCAAAGTACGGATAGCAGATAATGGGTTTCGCTGTCTTATTAATGCCTCGCGCAGGGGATTGTAACATTAGTTTAATGTTAAATATGAAGCTTTCCACGCTGTCCTAAAACTGCATTTTGTATGGCCTTTCAAAAACTAAATAACGGGAATATTTCAAATTACTTATAAACACCAAATCTATGCCAACAAGAGCCTGCAATATTCTTTCATTCATTCACCTGAATGCCTTCTGCAAGAAATCTCATATTCCTACAAACTTCCATCAATACAATTTATGCTATCCCGTTTCAACTCTGCACTCTCTTAAACTAAACAAAATATCTTCAAACATGCAAGTTATACCATGATTAAAAAAACAGCAAGCTTGACCCTACCTGTCTTGTATGGCTTCTACACTGCTTATTTAACAGAGAAAATTCTCACTAAAATAACTGATGACCTCCATGCTGCTAACGACAGATATCATTACACTCTGCTCATATTACTACAGTAAACCTCTCAGCAGCATTTGCCACCACGGACACCCTCCTTTTGAAGCGCTAAGCACATTAATGGCGTTATATACATATATATACAATATATTAATTCAAACAGTGTTTGGGAGCTTTTACCAGCATTTTTAAACAAAAACATTCCCAAACATATCTTAATCCTGTAGAAATAAAATTGAAATGTGTTATATTATTGGTTACACACAATACAGGACACACAACACAAAAACGTCTCTCACACAGCCAACTTTACAGATAAGAAGACAGTTCTACATTACCTTGATATCATAAATAAAACTGCTTAAGCACAGAGCTAGTTAATTTTAATGTGAATGGTTCACATTCTTTAAACTGTAAGGGAGAGGCTGTGCCCCTCCTTTCATTAAGATAGAAATACAAACAACGAAAAGAAATGTGTCCGGTTTAAAAAGTATCCGCTTGGCCAGGACGAATAAACCTTTCAAACTATAACCAGGGACAGAGCTGAATATAATCCCTATTTGTTGTGAGTTATTTCTCTCCTATATTCGGTGTACACCTTTTTAAAAAATTTTAAAATTTAGATTTCATCATGAGCAACTAATATTCATATTTTTGTAATTATCTGCAAATTCATGGATGGCGAGCTATACACATATGATAATCAGCATGACCCACAGTATCTTTCACACAAGAAATCATTCAGGAAAAAATTCATCAGGGTTACAAATAAATTCTTTTACATAAGGTAGCTGTTTTTTTTTTTGTTTTTTTTATATATACAAAGACTTGCACTCTGAGCCCCCACGGGCGAAGCAACACTTCCCTGCTTCTGTCTCTGATATGGGCACTCTCTCTGCCAATGACCAGTATTACCACAGTTAAAACAGGCACCATTATTCTGAGCTATTCTTCCTGATTGATTTCTGGGACCAGCATAAGATCTCCGTCTATTCTGCCCTCTGCCTTGTAAATACATTGCCTTATTTTCATGCCGAGAACAACCTTCTGCATAATCGACAAACGGGTCACAATAATAATCACTAGCTGTCTGAGCAACAAATTCCTCAGGAGTCTGACCAGATTTACACTCGCATTTAAAAACTTGTACATTCCTAGGCTTCCCTCCAGAGTCATTCTTACTCATGTAAGCACCCATTAGTAGCTTAAAGAAAAACAGCTAAATTATGACAAATAATTGCAGATAAATAATAATACAATTCCTATACTTTACACAATATACAATGGTCGTTCAACTAGATCAGAGATAACAGTCCAGTCGTGCACAAAATTTTCTGGAATCTAACCAAAAATGTTGTTAAAAGGCCTCTAACCCAATCTTCAGTCACAATTTAGGTCTTTTAAATTCCCAGAGGGGGGGTGAGACAATGTAAAAAATCACATATACTCACTTGCCGCCTCTGTGAATCCCCAACTCTGACACCAAAACCGAAGGAAAACCGTTATTCCTCGCCTAGGCCTCAGAACTGAGAGGAACCTTTCCTCTGCCAAGAAAGCTGAAGGCCTTGTGACTGGATACACATCTGCACCGTTTGCAGCAGACTTCCCAGGAAGCTTAATCACGCCTGTCACGGTGACTTTGTGGTAGGCTGTAAGTTACACCAAAATATATATAAAATATAATATATATTTATAACTGGGTCTGAACTGGGACGAGACTTAGATATGATAAAATATAATTTATTCCTTGATAAAGGTGAACACAACAGATATACAAATAACAGGCAAAATATGGACACTTACTTAAAATGGAAATGATGAAGCAGTCATATCTGGACTGGCAGTTCATACAGCACTCTTCATAGTCATCAAGACACCAAAGACATGAAAGACATCTGGCATGAAGACATTGCATAGCGTTTCTCTCAGCAATCAAGATGGTATAGAACAGACAAAGGATAAAGGGTGGACAACAGTTTATAAACCTTTTGTGCCCTATCCTCAACATTGGGTACAGTTGATTGGTCTTCAATTAACTCTAGCCACTCATTAACGTGGGAAACCCTTTTGATACATGCCCCCCTGCTAGCTGGTACATGCGCAGTAGAGCTATGGGGTCTCATTTCTTTAACCCCTCCTCTGCATCAGGAATGCCAGCTAGTCTACCAGATTGGATTCCTGGCAGGATACCCTTTGTTGTAAGGTGTGAAATGGGACACTTATAGCCTGCTCTGGTTTGAGTCATCTCCGCCCTCCTGTAAAGAGTGTAGGTGATAAACTCCTTTGAACAGCACTTAATTTCTAGACATTGGGACGCTTCTCTGACCATCTGCTACCTGATGGCCAAGGGGATTTCCTCTGGTTTTTATCCATACCTTGGGACACAGTATTAAAGATAAAATACAAACATATTAAAATATCCGGTTCTGTTGGGTCAAGCAGGTCCAAGCTTCCCACTTCTCAATGCCGGAACTGGGACACCCTATGGTCCAATTTGCGACTTGCTACGACCTTCGGAACCGGAGATACACAAATACACTTAAATTCGTTTCACATTTTAATACAAAAATCTCCGCAGTAAATTAAATCACGGTCTTTCACTAAATCCCCATTGAAAACGACGGGCTCCGCTGCCATAGACTTTTAATGGCAAACCGCCGCCGTTGGCGGCTATGGGAATCTGCCGCCATAAACTTTCAACGGGGCGACGCCGCCGTTGAAGTCAATGTGGGTTTTCCGCCATAGCCGGTCAATGGAGATTGGCTGCCATTGGAGTCTATGGGAAAAGTCCCGAACTTTCAAGGGGGTCCATACTCCGTCGGGTTGGTCCAAGAGGGTCAAGGATGGTTCTGCAGCGATGCCGGAGCAGTGACTACAGATACCCCAAACCCTGATCGTCTGGACCCTCCGGAACCGGAGCTATGGATTCCCAAATTTCAGCTTTTGACACTTTGCCTTTTCCTGAGCCGTTTCTGCCGCCGCCATTGGAACCTATGGCGCGACCCGCTCTTCTCGGTTCGACCCTTATCGGGGGTCCAGAATACGGGGACCCGGTTGTGGTCGAGTGGGGGGAGGTCTAGGAACTAGGGGCAGAAAGAATTTTATTTCTAGGTTCTCTAGAACTGTTTATTCCCACGCCACTTGTCGTTGAACTTGGCTAATAAGTGATCAAAGCTCTCCTATTGAAAATGTATCCGTTTTGCGGTTTTGCGGTTTGGACGGCAGCCAACTCGTTCCTGGAAAGCTCTTTCGAGGATTCTCCATTGAAGTCAATGAGCCCATTGACTTACAATGGGAAACCGCCGCTCCTCCTCTCGGACGCCATTTGCTGGTCTTCTCAGGAAACAGGACCCAAACAGCAAGATTCGCCATTGAAACACATGGAGCTCAATGGCAGCCTATGGGACCCTGCAAAATGGTGCCTGAAAAGGCGGGAAAATTACACAAAGGGCTATAATCACTAAACAACTATTAACTCTTGTGCTCCAGGATGGATCCTAGTGTGTGTGATGCAGACACTGATATAACAATAAAACAGGGGAACAGTGGAATACACATTTTCAGGTTATAACAAGGGTTAAATCACATTTATGGGCCTCAGCCCAGTTAACCCCTTGTCTCCCTGGTGAGGTTAGAGGGTGGCTAATTGGGGTGTAACCCCTTTAATCCTGGGCCAAATCCTCCCCATCGTCACAACGCCCTGCAACTTGTTATCTTCGATCTTTGTTTGAACTTACAGGCCCGGGAATACAAAAGAAATAAAACGTAACGCAAGCCAGGTTTCAAATCCTTTGTCTCAATTTATTACTCATAGGGTAATGACTTTTATACAGGAAAAAGAAGATATTGGTTAGAGGCGTAACATAGGCGTATCCTGGGTGTGTCTTGGGCGTAGCTTTGATTAGAGGCAGGACATATTAGTGGCATGATTTTGGGACGTGTCTCTCCCAATACAAGCAATGTCTGAATACGTAGCTTATTCATTGTCTGTTATCAAAAGAGACCATGAGTCTTTAGCAACTATATTACATTATTTTGCTTCTTGCAGAGAACCAGTTTATTATATTCTGACTGAAAAGGCAGGACACTAACGATACAAAAATTATCGTAGCAATATCCTGAGCAGGAAGAAAGGAAGAAAGGAAATATAATTTGGCAGAAACTGAGTGCATTTAGGAATTATATTTCAGCAAAAGGCTGACTACAGAATCTTAACTAGTTATGATTAGACAAAATGGAAGCTTAACACAAGTGTAGATTCTGGCCTGACCTACTGGTCCTAACACATGTGTCACATTGCAAATTGGTATCAGCAAATATGGACCCATTTATACACGTATTCAAAGAACTAAAGGACTGAGATTTTATAAGCGACTATTAATAACAGTTGTGTTATATATATATATAAAAAAAATATATATACTTATTATTTTTCTATGCATAATCACACGTTATTATTAAGTGGTGCCCAAATTTTGTCTTGTATACTATAATTGGGGATCACTCACAAGATCAGTGGATACTGGGAGGGTTAATGTTAGTGGCTATTTGTATATTGATATAAATGTTTAGTTGAAACTAGTTTACCATGCTGTTTTAGCCATTTATACTATCTCTTGCTATGTTTGTTTCCACATGCCCTTTAGCATTATAGGGGGGTTCCTTTTGTTCCCTTACCTTAGGAATGTTGCACCTATGTCCCTGATGTATTATAGAATATCTCTAGATCTGTGTCTGCTATAAGAACCACAATACAGAAATTAGAAGATAGGTTATTCATCCCATAGACTTGAGTGCGTGGACTGGAAAGCTAGTTTGGACACCTGGGAGCAAAAATTTGTGCGAGGTTTGATTATCTGCGTTTGTGTTATTGTTGTTCATTGTCATCTTTTGCGTTAAAGGAATCATTGCCAAAATGACTTCATAAGTTATTCTCTCCATGCCCCTCCAAGAAGATGTTACAAATATAGGAATGGAACTGGACTATGATGATGAAGAAATCTCTCGATGAGTTACAATTAAAATTACAGGACTGAGGGATTGAGGTACAGGACCAAGGGTTACATCAAGGAAATACCCTCTACTAAGGAAAGGATACCATGTTTTCCAAGAATAAAGTTATACATTTCTCACTAAAGATTTCGAAAAGTATAAGAGGAGGGACTGACGAAGAAATATTGCTGAAATGAATATACTGTTGAAATTACTGAAAATAACTGGGGGGTTTATGGAGAGGAAATTGTTAGCAGTGTGTGGAATCCATCTGGTCTTTGTGCGAGTTATATGTTAGTATGCGTGTTGATGCAAAAATGAACTTTGCTCCAGATGGGGGGATATGGACTGTGCCTTGTTGCTCAAATACTCAAGTGTTTTAGTCAGCTAAAAGGAACCAGTTTTGGGTAGATGAATTGATCTTTGGAGTTAGTCTGGGATAGATAAGAAGACCTGACATTTGATTGGTTTAGAAGAGGATTATCCCCTCGTGTACAGGGAATGCTGTGATGTGATCTGAAACTTAACATGGCAAAAACAGAGCTCCTTATACTTCCTCCTAAACCTGGCCCTACTACCTCCTTCCACATTACTGTTGGAAATACGATCATTCACCCAGTAGCCTAAGCATGCTGCCTAGGGGTCACACTCTATTCCTCTCTCACATTCTCCTCTCACATTCAAAACGTTTCTAAAACTTGTTGCTTTTTCCTCCGCAATATCACAAAGATACGCCCTTTCCTCTGTTACTCGTCTGCTAAAACTCTGACTCAGGCCCTCATTCTCTCCCGTCTCGATTACTGCAACCTCCTGCTGTCCGGTCTCCCTGCCTCTCACCTGACTCCCCTACAATCTATACTGAACGCTGCTGCCAGAATCACTCTACTCTTTCCTAAATCTGTCTCCGCGTCTCCCCTCCTGAAATCCCTCTCCTGGCTTCCGATCAAATCCCGCATCTGACACTCAATTCTCATCCTCACTTTTAAAGCTTTAAACTCCTCTGCCCCTCCTTACATCTCAGCCCTAATTTCTCGCTATGCACCATCCCGACTCTTGCAGTCTTCTCAAGGATGTCTTCTTTCTATCCCCTTTGTATCTAAAGCCCTCTCCCGCCTTAAACCTTTCTCACTGATTGCCCCGCACCTCTGGAATGCCCTTCCCCTCAATACCCGACTAACACCCTCTCTATCCACCTTTAAGACCCACCTTAAGACACATTTGCTTAAAGAAGCATATGAATAGCACTGTGGATAATCCTGGACACATGATACATAAAGCTTGACCCCCTGCAGACGCACTTACTAGAATTCCCTCCTACTGTCTCTATACGTTCTCCTACCTACCAATTAGATTGTAAGCTCCTCGGAGCAGGGACTCCTCTTCCTTTATGTTACTCTTATGAATGAAGAACTTATTCCCAGGACCTGTTATTTATATTATTTGTTATTTATATGATTACAACATGTATTGCTATTGTGAAGCGCTATGTATATTTATGGCGCTATATAAATAAAGACATACAATACAATTATATTCTGCCTAGTAACCTATGTTAAACAAAGGAATATAAAATGTATATAAAGCCTGCATGGACCCTCCCCTGGCAGCGTGTCTAATGGACAATTTTCGTGCATGATCATACTCTGTGCTGTACATGCAGGCAATAAACTTCTCATTATCAACGAACCCATTTGTGAGTTTGCAAACAACTACAGTTTTCAGAGACAGATAAGACTTGGCAACTAGTGCTAATCACTAAAATGGGGTCCAGGGTACAGAGCGGTTTTCCTGAATGTGGAGGTAATCCGCCTATACTCTAAGCCAAGAACCACTGCACAGCATCAAACCCAATGCTCTTTTGGAACCGGTAGCAAATTAACTTTCTGCCTCTCAATGAATGCAGGAATGGATACAATATGATCTGGTCTTAACGGACCATTTAACAAGTATTGTGTGGTAGTACCAGAGAAGGTACAAAAGAGTGTGGAAGAGCTCTAAAATTATTATGCAAAGACAATATATAAATGGTAATGGAGCTGGATACCGATCAATCATTAATGAGTGCAACCTTTATGGCAACCACCCCGCCCTCCTTCCAGGGGAGACATTGAAGAGTTCCTGAGCTTGCTCCGATGCTCGGCGGAATGATGTACAGGTGCGCTGAAGAGTATTCTAAAACTTGCCTTGGAAAATCTGGGGCTATCACCAACAAGATCCAGGTACATGCTGGGTACATGCTGCAACATTTCAGTGATATTTCTGCAAAGACTAATGGCGCATCGGATTAACACAGCAGGGGTCCCTGGCAGTCCCATTCAGTTTGAATGGGACTGCCAGGGACCCCCGCTGTTAATCCGATGGGCCATTAGTCTGTCTGCAGAACTGTTGTAGCATGTGCCCAGCATGTACCTGGGTCTTGTTGGCGATTGCCCCAGATTTGTTTTAGAATACTCATCGGCACTACAGTAAATAGGCAATATTATGCACCTCCTGATGCATGGGAAATGCGCCTGTGAAAAGTACAGTACCGACCATACTAAAGAAGTATCAGATTTGAAGCAGAAAATGCAAAGTTAAGAGCAGAATTGCTGGAATTAAAGAAAGTCGAAAATAATATTGAACAGGACAGTAAATGTAAGGCGGATGAGGTAGAAATCCTTACGTTGCAGTTAACTGAAGCCCATCAAGAGATTGAAGATTTACGTTGGGAGTTGGAGCAGTGTTACCTGTTCCAGCAAAAAGATGCCGAGCTTCTGTTCATTAAGAAGCAGCAGATTAAAGAACTGCAAGAGATTCGAAATGAGACGGCAGACCTGGTGCTCACCAAAGAACAGCAAATAGAAGACATACAAAACATGACAAACCACCAGAAGAGAGAAAGATGTCAAAATGCAATACTAGATAACCCAGTATTGGAAAGACGATGGGAACTATTCTAGTAGCTGCGGTATAGCACCAGTCAAATTGCGCAGTTACCACGAGGAGGGACAGTAGAGTGCTATATACAGATGCGTTGTTTTATCCAGTTCACAGGCTGAGGGCACTTTATCCGATTTATTGTGTTACTAAAGTTTATACTATACTATACTATACTATGATGCAGTGTATGTTGTGCTTCTGTGTCTAGAACTAACTACACATGGAGAAAGGGAGGATCTTTTCGCCAAGAGCATCCCCTCTACTAACAATTTACTAACAACTACTAAACTGCCTGCAAAATCGTCATTATTACCAAGCATCAGAACCTGGAATACATCTATTCTACAACATACGAGTGAGTGGAACTCTATGGTCGATCTTTCTTTTGACTATCATTGCTCTTTTCATTTGTTTATACATTTTTTATAACATTTTCCAAATGTGTTCTATTGATTTATCGACAGGCGGTCCTCGGTTATCCGACGCAATGCGTTACTCAAAATGGCGTTGGATAGCGAAGAGTCGTAAAGCGAATCACATTTTCCCATAGGAACACTGTTTAAAAGAAAGGTTCTGTTCCTAAAGGCATTTTTAACACTAAAATACACCAAATATTTTATGCAGGTAATAAGATATGCAGCACACACACAAATTATAATGTAAAGATTCTATTCATTGAATTCAGAACTGCATAATAAAACTGTATTCTATACAGTAAGGTACTGTATGAGCAAAAAAAGCCAATCAATTATTGGAGGAAGATGATTGGGGGGTATCTTCAACGGATAAAGGACTTCTTGGAGGTGATGTACAGTAGGTGGACTTGAAGGTTTGGGCGGAGGGAGGGGGGAGTGGATGGAGGGGGGGGAGTGGGTGGAGGAGTGGATGCAGAGGGAGGGGGGGGAGTAGGTGGAGGGGAGTGGGTGGGAGGAGCAGGGGGCATATGTATTGTCTTAATTTATGTATCCGCCTGCCCCACCCCCTCCCCAGATGGCTCGGGCCTCTTCCCCCCTTCCCCCCCCCGTTCGGTTCCCCGATGGCTCGGGCCTCTCCCCCCTTCCCCCCCTGTTCGGTTCCCCGATGGCTCGGGCCTCTCCCTCCCCCGTTCCCCGATGGCTCGGCCAGCCGCTCCCCACTCCGCCCGGTTCCCCGATGGCTCGGACGCTTCGCACCCCCCACCGTCCACTTGGTCCCCCGATGGATCGTCTGTCCGACGGAGGCGCGTGCAGGCAGCGGCAGGAAGCACCATGTGTGGTCCTGGCCTGAGGCGGGAGGTTGTGCACCTGAAATAGGTGAGTTAAGGGTGCCATAATTTTTTGATTATTGTGCGCTCCCCCGGCCGGCTGCTCCCCCGCTCGTTCCTGGGCGGTTGAGGGACGCGGCGCAGGGGTGTTAGGCGGCAGTGGTATGAGGCGCAGAGGTGTTAGGCGGCAGTGGTGTAAGGCGCAGGGGTGTGAGGCGGCATTTTGTACTAACTTACCTGGGCGGGAGGTGGCGGCGGCTGGTGCACATCGTGCGGTAGGCCATCTTGGAGAGGCGCACGCGGTGTGTGTGTGTGTGTAAGGGTTAGACTGTTAGACCCCACCGGCCAATGAGAGCCGTGGGGGGGGAGGGGCGGGTGGGCTGACTGAGCAATCTGATTGGCCAGAGGCTGGGACCAATCAGATTGCCCATAGGGACAGTGCGACAGTGCACATACAACGGTTTCAGAAATATATAGATATATATTATATCTATCTCATATGTACCACTGTCTCTTCAATGGAATATTTGTATTCCCAGATTATTTAATCTGGTATATATAACATACCTGTGTACGTTGAGTGCAAACTAGAGGGATACTTGTGTGAGGACTTCACCTCACAAAATCGTTTGCTTATTTAGTTCACCTTGTCCCTTTACACAGTAGTATTTGCACATACTGTTATTCTAAAAGGCCTTAGAGATTCAGCAGTTGGTATAACCTTAGTGGTATATAGATTATAAGCGCCCCAACATTTGTGCAACACGAGTCGTGGGGCCTTTTAGAGACATTTGCACACAACTGCGCAGCACATTAACACTCTTGTGGATGTATATGTATGATCCTCGAACAGAGGATCACAATTATGTTTATTTAAGTACGAGGGGTTAAATATAAATACTTGTATGGTTATCCATAACCCGGTGTCGTGTCCTAGTGTCTGATCCTTGGCCACGTGCTCGGCGAGTGAGAACACACCGGCCATAACAGGGTGTAGCACTCAGGCCCCGCCTCAGCAGTCGGTGTTAGTGTGAGGTGAGTCAAGTTACATCGGTATTTTAGTCTTAAACATCAAGATATTTTTTACCTCTTGGTATTTAGAGCGCTCGCTTATATTATCTTGGGTCAGTGAGTATAGGTGTCTTAAACCAATGGCATGGCTTTGAAACAGGGGAGGCTGGTTAATATTCAAGTGTCCACTCCATGTGACCTAGGGCAAGTTAGTCGGCCTTCATTTGTCTTCCTGTGCCAGCAAAATTAGATTGTAAGTTCTGCAGAGCAGGGAATTTTGTTTTTGCTAGAAATTTTTTTTTTATACAAGGCATACATTTAAACTATGATATGAATGTCACATGGAAAATGGCATTACAAGAAACTAATGCCCTAGCTGGGTTACACGCTCAGGTTCACATTGGCCCTTCAGCTCCTCCAGCCAGGGCATTATGGACTAGCAATGTTTGCAGTAATGTGCATAATTAGGTAGACTGTACAGGTAAAACTAGAAAAGTGCATGCAAAATGTTATTCAAAGTAATTCAATTGTGGAGTCCCTGCCCAACAGAACTAAAACAGCTAATCTTGCATCTCTTGGGGCAATGTCGCCAACCTTGAGCTGGCGAGTTCAAATTTGTGAGTTTTTCCGCCCGGTTTTTACTAGACTACCTGCCAATTGGCAAATCTGCAAAAATTGCGACATTTTGCCCGTCTGCCACGGATTTGAAGACCTGGAATGAAATCGCATCTCAAAAAAAAGCCTCTCTCACACAGTCTGGACTTGCAAGAAGGGCTTTCAGAATGCAATGACCTGCACGTCCGAACAAAAATGGGCTTTTTTTTCCCGCACAGATCTGCACTGCTTGTAGCTACTAGCGTAAACCTCAGTCTGCACTGACTGGATTATTTAACTAGGGATAAGAATGATGCATGGTGCGCAAAGTGGGAAGCACACCCCACAGGGTCATTTGACGCCGGAGCCGTGCAGGAGAGGGGGGGGGGGGGGGGGTACGAGCCGGAGGGGAGAAAGGGGGGGCGCATGTAAAAAAAAAACTTCGCGCACCCCTGCATTAGAAGACAGATCACCTCTAACATCATGACCTTTACCCTTTAGGTGCGGACAACACAGCCAGAACCGGCAGACCAGGATGTCCCAGCAGCATCTGAGAAAATTAAATACCAGCAAAGTTTAAAATGACACTTAAATTGTTTCAGAATAGGAATGTTACCTTTAACATAAAGTAAAAAATGTATTCCATCTAAACGCCTTCTTAAATGCCAAGAAATATTGTTCCTTCTTAGTAGTGTAATATGAATAGTATTGTGATGTGTTTGGTAAATTGTAGAGATACTGTATCTACTTGCTGGGTGTGTACACCAAGTTCCCATCAAACATATTAACACAAAATGAAGATAAATACATTTGGTCCGTATAAAAGAATGTGAATAATTTATTGTTTTACCTTTGATTTTCTTTCCTTTGAATTTTCAGTATTGTCATCATGAAAGTAGATTTTAACACCCACTTTCTTTCTCTTGTGTTTTAACTCACACAGTTGATATTACATTTTTTCAACATCCTTCTTTAATTTATGGGTAAATATGACTCTTCTTTGATTCAACCGCCTTTAAGAGTATTTGTTCTATGTACAATACATCAGTGTTGTTACATGGCTGAAACATATGATGTAATAACTGTAGCCCTGGGTAAGTTTGGGCTGATTCTTTCTCCTCCTGTGCAGTAATTCCTGGTAAGGGCAGGTTTGACAGGAGTAATCGTGGGTTTTCCCCACACACTGCAGTTCAGTGAGACAGAGAAGGTATTACCTAGGCTGTGTGTCACTCAGGGGCACAGGGGTGGGTCTACTGGATCTGTACTTAATTAATGGCACTGCCTGAATTTAGCAGTGTCTCTACCATTGAGAGACAGGTCTACCCTATCTGGACTGTGCAGGGCTCTGCCAGTCTGTCTCCCCTCTGGGGAGAGGAGGGAGATCATACCTCTTATTCTAATAGAGAATAAGGGAAGAGCTAGAACTGCTTTCAGTGCACGTTGGCTGGGAGTGTATGTTCAGGGCCATCCTACAGGTGTAGACCTGATGTGCTGCTAAGCACATTGCTGTGAGATGGGCAGTCTGCCAGGCATTGGTCCAATAAAGTATTCCTGTGATTCAAATGACTTCTTGCCTGAGACTGCACTCTGTCAGGAAGAAGCTGAAAGAGATTCTCCTTCAGAGTCTTCCCTACAAGCCTGGGGATCTGTTGGAGATGGAGGCGCTGTTGTGAGTACCACTCATGTTCACCTCAGAAGCCTGTCCTGATATTCCCTATACCATCGCGGGAGACTCAGGGCCCCCTGTTGCCAGCAGGTTTGCACCACACATTAGCCTGTAACCAGTGTAGCTTTTCCCCTAGTATACCCTACATGAGATGGGGGCGGGGGGTCTGCATGGTTACATAACTACCCAAGATATTTTCCTTTTACAAAAAAAAAAAAAAAAAAAGAGAGGAATTTTATACAGGAGAATTTTGTAGAAGCATTTACAACACAAACAGATGTCTTTGTCAAGAACCGATACCGCTGGAAAATACACTGGGCGATGCCTCAATGGGATCTAGAACGAGAGATTGCTTTGACGGCTGAAGCCACCTGTCATATTTGCTTTCATTTTTGTTATCTTTAAAACCACAGCTTGGGTGATGTTGGGTGGAAGATAAAGTTAATTACCCATGAACCATAGAAATTATTTTTATGTGGATAGAAAAAATTGTGTGTGCTGAGCACACGCATTGTAAGTGAAACTTCTGTGTGTCATGTCCTTGTTATGTCACAGAAATTGTATTTGTGATGGTGAAATTCAATGACAGAGATTTGAGACTATAATTTATTTTTGTGTGGTAATTTCCATACTACCATTTGGAATACATGATATAATTGACTTATGATAACTAAAGTAAGATACATATATGTTGGATTGTAAAGTAATTAAATGCTGTTACTCTCAAACGTTTTTTCTCTCCTCTGCACATGCGCACTCGGTGACAGCCGCATCTGCGCATACGGCAACCTCTATGCATGCACATTACATCACTTCCTGTTATGTACGTTTCTGCACATGCGCACTTGTCGAAAACTGGTACTGCACATGTACTGGCTGCGACGCCCGCATCTGTGCATGTGCAACCAACTCCAGCACATTCCGTCACTTCCATGAAGGATTTTCATCCCCATCACGGAGATTTGATTCAGTAGGTGCCATCAAAGACGTTTCAATTAAAAAAAAATTGCATGTATAGATGGTTTGCTAAATGGAGAAGATGCCGGGCTTAAAGCAGTTAAAGCAGGAAGAGAAGGTAAGAGGCACTCAGAAAAAAATAGGTGCCGGTACACTGTACCACCACAAAAAAAGCCCTCGGTTTAGGAGATATAAATGGTATAGATTTTTTACATTTTCAAAATAGATAAATACTGTAAATATTACCTGCGCTCCTCCCTTTGGAAAACAAAAAACAATTCTAGAACCCAAGTCTGTGTGACAAAGGAGTCATTTGGTTGCATCTTTTGATCAAAACATGATTCACGCCTACCAACCTCATCAAGGTAGACTCCATTTAGCAGGTACCTACACTGAATATATGCAATTTCTTGTTGTCCTATGGACTAAACTGTGTGAAGTATATGAAAGTGCCCTCAAGGGATTAAATAAATTAAGCATGTGCTTATTTGTGATTTAGTGAAGTTAAACGTTGGCCAAAGCCAATAAAGTTCCCTTATTATAAAGGTAAACTGTGGTGCACAAATACTCTAGTAATCTTCTTTCTGTCAGCCATAAACACTCACCTAATCTTCAGTGGAGGGTGAAGGGTAGGACTGACAACGAGGTGTATAATACCTTTATGTTAATTGGAGAATTGGTAAGGCACTCTATCCTGAAGGGAGCAGCCATACACCTCCAATAAACTGTTTAGTAAAACGAAAACCAGGTGAGCCAAAACCTACCCCTATGATGAAATGTATCAGTGACACAACAATTAAACGCTATTATGGAGTATGCAGCATGGAAAAGAATTGGCCTAACATTTATGGAAAACAAATACTGTACGTATTACCTGTGCTCCTCCCTCTGTGAAGTATGCAGCGGGTAAAAGGATTGACCTTACATTTAAAACCACAGGTTGGGTGTTGTTGGGTGGAAGATGAGGTTAATGAACCATGTAAAATTATTTTCATGTGGATAAGGAAGAGAAGGTAAGAGGCACACAGAAAAATAGGTGTCGGTACACTGTGACATCACTAAAAAAGCCCTGGGTTTAGGAGATTTCAATGTTATAGATTTAAAAAAAAAAATTAAATAGATAAACTGCCGTAGCAGGCCACACTAAAAGGTTTTCTATCACAACGTCATCCTAATCAGTGAATACATGATGTACAATAACAATAGTTTGAGGTAGAGTTGGATGGAAATAAAGTAAAATAGTGAAAACCAAGTTTCAGAAATAGGAGAAAACATTATTACAACTAATTTTTAATTATAGATGGCACCCCTCCCATCTCATATACTTTGGGCTGAATATTGCCAGAAACTATGCCTCACCTTCAATGTAACTACCCTTCGTTATTTGATGGGGTTAAAAGGGACGTACGGAAATTGAATCATTGTCAGATTTCATGGATTGGGATAATAATCAAATTGAATATTCTCCCCAGATGACTGTATTACCTCCAAACCCTCCTGATCCACATCCCAGGGGTGGAACACTAAAGCTCTTCAAAACAAAATATTTCAATTCACTTGGCAGGGCAAAAGACACAGGACGGCCAGATCAGTCTGTAGATTCCAATCCGAGGATATCCAAACTGAAGAGAAGGACAAAAAGACTAATAGTAGGAGGGACTCCAGGACGAATATATTAATTGTTCAATGATTAAATTCTACCTATAGGAAGATGGTTCTGCTGCCATGGGAAGATGCCCAGGAAAATTCCCAAATCCTTACAACTTCTCCTATTGCTCTCTGTAGGCGGACGCTCACAGAGGTATGCAAGGGAGACTGATTATAGTGAAATTAAATAAGCCTTTTATTGCGCCTTTTCCTTAACATCAGGAAACCATCCAAACAAGGGGTAAACAAAGCTTCTATTCACTTGGGAGTATTTCTAGTGAAATACTATGCAGTTCACAACTCCCTTAGATAAGCATGTCTCCCAGCCCCAAACATATAGCATGAAATGAACAGATATAAAAAGTATTGTAAATAAAAGTCTTATCTGTTCCTTGTGGTTTGGAGGGAAAATCTTCTCTGTCCCTGGTTGCTACCTTTTCTTCAGGGTTTGTCAGCATTCAGGTTTAGAAGTTTCCCCTGTGTCTTGAAAGCAGCTCTGCCGTTTCTTCTGGCAGGGCTCAAGACAAGTGTCTCCAAGTTCAGCTCAGGTGTGAGCTAAGGAGTCTCTCTTCCTGTCTCAAAAGACAGGCTTTTCTAAGCCATCTAATCAGGCAGGCGATGTTTGTTAATTGACTACCAGCAGTTAACCACCACACTGCTGGATTAGAGGCACATTACCTGAACAGGGATAACTCCCCTGTTACACTCTCCATAACAAATCCTATTACTCCATATCACTGCTTGCTATAAATCCTCCTGTTGCTCCATATAACGCCTCTTTTTGGCTCCATATCAACGCTCCCTATAACTCGTCCTGTTGCTCCATATACAAAGTAGACAAAGCAAAAATTATTCTGTTTTCAGGTAACAGAGACAGATTTTAATTCTTGGAGATCTTTAATGCGCTCAAATTTAAACGTCTTATATTCACCTGATAAGTACATATTTTTTCAACAACAAATGTAACAGAATTTAAAATAATAATAGAAATAAACTGTTTATACTCTGATTATGAGTAGTGGGATAAAAACCAAACGGGTGTGTGATTTTGTAGGCAAGGATAGAAGGGATGCGTTGAGGGGCTGGGGGGTGGAAATAGGTTGATCTGCATGGGTGGTGGTAGCAGTCTTCCTTCCTTCGCTGTCCTTTCGTTCACAGGAAGAAGAGCTTGTCACACAACTGGATTGAGGGCTCATGATGAAGGAACTGGCCGCATAAGAATGCCAACTTGTGGGCATATTTACAAGGGGCTGGCACGCGGATTGTGCCAGGCCAGTTCCAGTACATGTGGCAAAGCTTGAAAGTTAACCTAAGGGTGAAAGAGAGGAGAAGGGAGAAGGTATGAGGGAATGTGAGAAGGGTGGAGGGAAGCAAACAGGAGAAAAGGAAAGAAAGAGAAATAGGGGGGAAAGGTAGAGATGAAAGCAGAGAAGGGACAGAAGAGATGAAGAGGGGGGGGCAAGAGAAAGGATTGTTAGAGAGGGCAAGGAGGGAAGCAGAGAGGGCAAGAGGGATGGAAAAAGTGGTGATGGACAGAGATGGGTAACGGCAGAGAAAGAAAAGAGGAAAACTGAAAGAAGAAGGAAAAAGGAGAGAGTATATTGAAACAAGGTAATGTGAGGAAGTGGAAGTAGCAAAAGAGAAAGGAAGAAAAGAAGAGGAGTGGGAAAAGGAAGGTGAGTGCGGAAAAAAGATAAGGAGAGAGAAAAAAAGAGAAGGAAGGAGAGAATGAGTGGTATGGACGGAGGAACAGAAATTTAAAAAAAAAGAGGATAGAGTAGAGAAGGAGATAGGAGACAAAAGACGAAGCAGAAAGAGGACTTGAGAAAGGAGAGAGAAAAACAAATAATGAGAGATGGAGAGAAAAGTTAAGTAGCTTTGAAAACACGACTATGCGAACACAGTCCGAAAATCCTTTCTGGAGGTGGACCATGCACTATAAACTTGATGCACATAAGAGCCATTCCGGAAGCTCCGGGAGAAGGAGCCGCTCAGTGAGTAATGACACTGACTGGCACTGAGAGCTTGAAGCAGGGGAATCTGGTTCAATTCCCGGTGTCGGCTCCTTGTGACCTTGGGCAAGTCACTTTATCTCCCTGTGCCTCAGGCACCAAATACATAGATTGTAAGCTCTACCGGGCAGATACTGTGCCTGCAAAATGTCTCTGTAAAGCGCTACGTAGAAACTAGCAGCGCTATACAAGAACAATTAATATTATTAAGTCTCTCACTGCTCTACCAAGACTTCTGGAGAGGGGCTCCTGATTAAATATTATATATGGACACACTTCTCCATGCACTGTGCAGTCTATAATATAACATTGGTCAGCGAGATAGGGTGTGGGGAAAGGCTTTGTTTCTCTAGGTTCACATACTTAGCCTTTGGGATCCCATAAAAAAAGGCGAGGCCCCACAAATTACAGCGATATGTTCAATAGGTTAAATCTTGCAATGTGATTTATAGACTCTTGTAAATTAAATTAAAATATTCAAAACTTCCCAAAAAGTATGTCAAAATACTTTTACCCATCTGATGTACTGTATATTAAAGCATCATCACAATTAAGGTCAGACATTAGTTACATTTGGTCTTGTGCGGGAATTACCTTTTTAAAGTCGCCTGCACGAAAATGGTAATCAAAATAATTAATGTGTTTACGTTTCTATCCTAGGTTTCATACTGCATTTGGAAAAGGATAAGAAGGGATGGGGGAAGGTAGAATTTCACTGGTATATGTATTGTTTTGACATTGAATGGCTTAAGGGATCAGACTTCAATTAGAAAGCATCATTTAAAAACTCAGCAGGTTTAGGGTTAGGGTGAGCACGCAAAAGGCATTTCGCAAAAACATTTTCTTAGGATGTAAAATCCACACAGGACTGTCTGGTTATAGGTTGTACAGTGGCTTACCTCTGTAAGTGGTCAGGATTCAGGTTAGACGTGTTCAGAATACATATGTAATGTGTCGGGAGCCCACAGCCATGCCTGACATGGTGAGCGAGGAGGTAAAAATCCACCCTGGGAGAGAGAAGAGCTGGAATCAGGCCCACCCTACCCATTTTCTACCCAGATCTCACTACAGACCCGCCACAAACATGTGCCCCAATCTTCCTGCCCCCTCACAAAACCCCAAACTCCCTCGTAAAAGACACCTTTGTATCTCGGGTTCCCAAGTTCTCCTTATAAATTGTGAACCTCTTAACCCTTCTGTCCCCTCAGCCTTTCAGTCTGTAACACTTGCTCACCTCCAGCTTCCAATGCCTAGGAATTTTATATCTGTACTACAGTAGACTGTCAGAGACAAGATAAAAGGTGTCAGAATAGATCTGAATTAACTCACCGACTGAAGGCGAGATAAGACGCTGCCATGACAGAGCACAACTTCAAGCATCACATGAAGTATGAATATTGTTAGCATTAAATACAACTCAGCACAGTGACAAATTACTTCAATCGGAGGGCGTTTGACATCAGCAGAATAATGCTGGATATCTGAAGGGTATAGGTAATGACATTACCATAACACGTGGGTTATACCAATCACAGCGGATGCAGGAGACTGGCGTATGATATCATCGTGGATGACATTATGGAGACAGCGCACGTCACGCACAGTGACTCACCAATTGCAGTTGGTGACAGTGTGGTCCAGGAGGGTACCCGGCGCGGGCGTGACGAACTGTCCGGTGCCAGAGGAATACATGTTGGTGCTGATCCTCTTCTGCACCACGATAACCACAATGCGCGGGGAGTAGTTCTCAAAGGTCAGGAAGCAAGTCTGCAGCTGCGGGATCTCGTAGTTCTGCACCGTGAGCAGCTGCCCATCCGACACACCGTCCCGGTACACAATGATCTTTTCCGGCAGCCGGTGATTCACCTAATGCCATGAGGGGGGAGCAATAAGGCACTCAAGAGTTTGGGTTACCATCATGTAAATGTTGTGGTGGATCATCAAAATCCCTCAGAAATTTGTTTTGTTTCCTCTCTTTGAGATCTTTTGTGAATTTGTCAATGCTAATTTTGAGTTTGTCTTCTAGCCCTACAAATAATGGGTCTGGTTGCCATTTAGATATATCTGATCTTAAAGTAACTATTTCAGCTTTCACTGAATTAAGTCTAGTAGTTTCATGGTCAACAAGTAATTTCACCAGCTGTGCTGAGCATTGTAGCAAGATTTTTTCCCATTTGGCTATGAAATCTGTATCAGTTATTTGGTGTGAAGGAGGAAGTTTGACTCTAAGTCCTCTAGGTACAAGTTCTGTTTTCAAATAATTTTCTAAACTTGCAACTTCCCACCAAATCTTGGCTCTTGAGCTATATGCTTTCATATATGCTGGATATTGATAGAATTATAGCTTGATTTCCAACACTTATTTGGTATCAATATCCACTATAGCCACAATCAAATGGGGATTTTTAATACTGCATCTGTGTTTTTAAAGTCAATTAAGACGTAATAAAATGTTATTGTTTTTGACTTCTACGGTGATTCCGACAGCACTATTTGCTGGACAACCCTTTATGTCCATAACTAAATACTATATAGGTTTAGAGTGCTACATATAGAGGGTCATCTTTCTGATCAAATCTCTTTTTTGATCAACACTGTTAATAGTTACCATCATGTAACATGATTTTATACAGCAGCCTTTGATTCACTTGTGTGGTGCGGAACTGGGAGTGGGCAAAATAATGGGTAACCACCACATGGTGATAGAGCAAGTAAGTATTAACACCATGTAGGACCAAAGTGTCACAGCTGGAGCAATAAGGCACCCAGGGGTTTGGATTATCATCAAGAAATATGATAATCCCTAGAGAAAGTATGCACTGCAAGGGCAATAAGGCACCTGGGGGTTTGTGATACCATTATGTAATAGGATCCCTTAAGGAAGCATACTGGGGCAAAAAGGCACCTAGGGGTTTGGGTTATATAACATCCAAAGAGGCGCTGAGTGTCACTGAAAAAAATAACCAGGGGTTGATGTCACCCCAAGAGCAATAAGGCACTCAAGATACCCCACCTCATAAAATTTCTGGAGGGCGGACACAAGGCAAAGCTTCAGACCATCCATGATCTCCTGATGAGGAAGCTGGAAAATGACGCGGGAGTACCACTGAGTGAGGGAGCTGAGGGAGAGTGAAAGAGACGGGGGGGGAAAAAGAGAGTGAGAGAAAGAAATGCAACAGAGAAAGAGGGAAGCAGAGAGAAGGTTTACAAAACTGACCCACTCCATTAATTATAACAGTGATCCTATTTACATTAACCTGGTCTCTGTTATGCAATGCTTTACTGGACACACTGCCAGCGAAAGAGCTCACTAACATGGAGAGGCCCTGAGAACCTACAACATTACGCCGGGATTCTGGTACCTCTAGGACACGACAGCCCAGGAACACAGTACCTGGCCGCGGAACCTCAATAGGAGGTAAATGGAGCAACCGATAAGGTGTAAAACGCGTCAAACACAAACAAAAGGATGTACACCGGCCGGGACCCGAGGGAGCCGTGACAGAGCTGCGAGCAGTATTGCATCAAACCAGTAGCTGCATTTTGCGCACATTCCTACCTTCGGCATCTTGCTGCATCGTAGGAAAGCTTGTTTGTTTCTATTTAAGGTAACTACTACAGTTGCTTCCAACTTGTGGGAACGGGCTTGAGGGGTCAGTCCCCTTACCTGTATTTCTGTCACATTATACCTGTTCAGTGCCTTTCTTCTGATTACTGCTTTTTCCCCATTTTGTATTTTTAAGATTGTCTTTCACGCTTTTTACTCCATTTACCTCCTATTGAGGGGCTTTTTGCAGCTATATCTTGCGATACCAGAACGATACTAGTCCTGTTTTGCTTTGTGTGCATATTAAATCGTCGAGAGCAACGGATAAGTATTGCTACTTTATGTCATTTGAACTTTAGTTGTAGTCAACAGCTCGATTTGCATATAACAGTGTTTCTCTAAATATTGTGTGTGTGTAATACATGGAGTTAAAACGCTTTTTTGGTACTTTCTGCGTCTCTTAAAAAGTTATTGTTCATGCTGAGTTCTGGAAACCATTATAAATTCATTAATTTAATATCGGGGAATGTGAGGTGCTGCTGGATCAGGGGTACAGAACTCACTTGTTGGTGCTGGCCACGAAGCCCGTTACTGAACGCATACCACGGCTGGGGTCATGATACACATCCACCCCGATCACCATCAGGTGTTTCTAGAAGAAAGAAGTGAGGGGGAGGGGTCCAGGGACAGAGCGCCGTGAGGGGACATAAGAGCGAGACATGAGGGTGACATACAGAGAGAAAGATATGAGGAGACACAAAAAGACACACACGAGGGGGCGCGGAGTGAGAGAGAGACAGAGACATGAGGGGGCACACAGAGAGAGACATGAGGGGGCACACAGAGAGAGACATGAGGGGGCACACAGAGAGAGACATGAGGGGGCACACAGAGAGAGACATGAGGGGGCACACAGAGAGAGACATGAGGGGGCACACAGAGAGAGACATGAGGAGGCACACAGAGAGAGACATGAGGGGGCACACAGAGAGAGACATGAGGGGGCACACAGAGAGAGACATGAGGAGGCACACAGAGAGAGACATGAGGGGGCACACAGAGAGAGACATGAGGGGGCACACAGAGAGAGACATGAGGAGGCACACAGAGAGAGACATGAGGGGGCACACAGAGAGAGACATGAGGGGGCACACAGAGACATGAGGAGGCACACAGAGAGAGACATGAGGGGGCACACAGAGAGAGACATGAGGGGGCACACAGAGAGAGACATGAGGGGGCACACAGAGAGAGACATGAGGGGGCACACAGAGAGAGACATGAGGGGGCACACAGAGAGAGACATGAGGGGGCACACAGAGAGAGACATGAGGGGGCACACAGAGAGAGACATGAGGAGGCACACAGAGAGAGACATGAGGGGGCACACAGAGAGAGACATGAGGGGGCACACAGAGAGAGACATGAGGAGGCACACAGAGAGAGACATGAGGGGGCACACAGAGAGAGACATGAGGGGGCACACAGAGACATGAGGAGGCACACAGAGAGAGACATGAGGGGGCACACAGAGAGAGACATGAGGGGGCACACAGAGAGAGACATGAGGGGGCACACAGAGAAGAGACATGAGGGGGCACACAGAGAGAGACATGAGGGGGCACACAGAGACATGAGGAGGCACACAGAGAGAGACATGAGGGGGCACACAGAGAGAGACATGAGGGGGCACACACAGAGAGAGACATGAGGGGTCACACAGAGAGACATGAGGGGTCACACAGAGAAGAGACATGAGGGGGCACACAGACAGACATGAGGGGGCACACAGAGAGAGACATGAGGGGGCACACAGAGAGAGACATGAGGGGGCACACAGAGAGACATGAGGGGTCACACAGAGAGAGACATGAGGGGGCACACAGAGAGAGACATGAGGGGGCACACAGAGAGAGACATGAGGGGTCACACAGAGAAGAGACATGAGGGGTCACACAGAGAAGAGACATGAGGGGGCACACAGAGAGAGACACGAGGGGGCACACAGAGAGAGACATGAGGGGGCACACAGAGAGACATGAGGGGTCACACAGAGAGACATGAGGGGGCACACAGAGAGAGACATGAGGGGGCACACACAGAGAGAGACATGAGGAGGCACACAGAGAGAGACATGAGGGGGCACACAGAGAGACATGAGGAGGCACACAGAGAGAGACATGAGGAGGCACACAGAGAGAGACATGAGGGGGCACACAGAGAGAGACATGAGGGGGCACACAGAGAGACATGAGGAGGCACACAGAGAGAAACATGAGGGGGCACACAGAGAGAGACATGAGGGGGCACACAGAGAGAGACATGTGGGGGCACACAGAGAGACATGAGGGGGCACAGAGAGAGAGACATGAGGGGGCACACAGAGAGACATGAGGGGGCACACAGAGAGAGACATGAGGGGGCACACAGAGAGAGACATGAGGGGGCACACAGAGAGAGACATGAGGGGGCACACAGAGAGACATGAGGAGGCACACAGAGAGAGACATGAGGAGGCACACAGAGAGAGACATGAGGGGGCACACAGAGAGAGACATGAGGGGGCACACAGAGAGAGACATGAGGGGGCACACAGAGAGACATGAGGAGGCACACAGAGAGAGACATGAGGAGGCACACAGAGAGAGACATGAGGAGGCACACAGAGAGAGACATGAGGGGGCACACAGAGAGACATGAGGAGGCACACAGAGAGACATGAGGAGGCACACAGAGAGACATGAGGAGGCACACAGAGAGACATGAGGAGGCACACAGAGAGAGACATGAGGGGACACACAGAGAGACATGAGGGGGCACACAGAGAGAGACATGAGGAGGCACACAGAGAGAGACATGAGGGGGCACACAGAGAGACATGAGGGGTCACACAGAGAGAGACATGAGGGGGCACACAGAGAGAGACATGAGGGGGCACACAGAGAGAGACATGAGGGGGCACACAGAGAGAGACATGAGGAGGCACACAGAGAGAGACATGAGGGGGCACACAGAGAGAGACATGAGGGGGCACACAGAGAGAGACATGAGGGGGCATACAGAGAAGAGACATGAGGGGGCACACAGAGAGAGACATGAGGGGGCATACAGAGAGAGACATGAGGGGGCACACAGAGAGAGAGACATGAGGGGGCACACAGAGAGAGACATGAGGGGGCATACAGAGAGAGACATGAGGGGGCACACAGAGAGAGACATGAGGAGGCACACAGAGAGAGACATGAGGGGGCACACAGAGAGAGACATGAGGAGGCACACAGAGAGAGACATGAGGGGGCACACAGAGAGAGACATGAGGGGGCACACAGAGAGAGACATGAGGGGGCACACAGAGAGAGACATGAGGAGGCACACAGAGAGAGACATGAGGGGGCACACAGAGAGAGACATGAGGGGGCACACAGAGAGAGACATGAGGGGGCACACAGAGAGAGACATGAGGGGGCATACAGAGAAGAGACATGAGGGGGCACACAGAGAGAGACATGAGGGGGCACACAGAGAGAGACATGAGGGGGCACACAGAGAGAGACATGAGGGGGCATACAGAGAAGAGACATGAGGGGGCACACAGAGAGAGACATGAGGAGGCACACAGAGAGAGACATGAGGAGGCACACAGAGAGAGACATGAGGAGGCACACAGAGAGAGACATGAGGGGGCACACAGAGAGAGACATGAGGGGGCACACAGAGAGAGACATGAGGGGGCACACAGAGAGAGACATGAGGAGGCACACAGAGAGAGACATGAGGGGGCACACAGAGAGAGACATGAGGGGGCACACAGAGAGAGACATGAGGGGGCATACAGAGAAGAGACATGAGGGGGCACACAGAGAGAGACATGAGGGGGCACACAGAGAGAGACATGAGGGGGCACACAGAGAGAGACATGAGGGGGCATACAGAGAAGAGACATGAGGGGGCACACAGAGAGAGACATGAGGGGGCACACAGAGAGAGACATGAGGGGGCACACAGAGAGAGACATGAGGGGGCACACAGAGAGAGACATGAGGGGGCACACAGAGAGAGACATGAGGGGGCATACAGAGAAGAGACATGAGGGGGCACACAGAGAGAGACATGAGGGGGCACACAGAGAGAGACATGAGGGGGCACACAGAGAAGAGACATGAGGGGGCACACAGAGAGAGACATGAGGGGGCACACAGAGAGAGACATGAGGGGTCACACAGAGAGAGACATGTGGGGGCACACAGAGAGACATGAGGAGGCACACAGAGAGAGACATGAGGGGGCACACAGAGAGACATGAGGGGGCACACAGAGAGAGACATGAGGGGGCATACAGAGAGAGACATGAGGGGGCACACAGAGAGAGACATGAGGGGGCACACAGAGAGAGACATGAGGGGGCACACAGAGAGAGACATGAGGAGGCACACAGAGAGAGACATGAGGGGTCACACAGAGAGAGACATGAGGGGTCACACAGAGAGAGACATGTGGGGGCACACAGAGAGACATGAGGGGGCACAGAGAGAGAGACATGAGGAGGCACAGAGAGAGAGACATGAGGGGGCACACAGAGAAGAGACATGAGGGGGCACACAGAGAGAGACATGAGGGGGCACACAGAGAGAGACATGAGGGGTCACACAGAGAGAGACATGTGGGGGCACACAGAGAGACATGAGGAGGCACACAGAGAGAGACATGAGGGGGCACACAGAGAGACATGAGGGGGCACACAGAGAGACATGAGGGGGCACACAGAGAGAGACATGAGGGGGCACACAGAGAGAGACATGAGGGGGCACACAGAGAGACATGAGGGGGCACACAGAGAGAGACATGAGGGGGCATACAGAGAGAGACATGAGGGGGCACACAGAGAGAGACATGAGGGGGCACACAGAGAGAGACATGAGGGGGCACACAGAGAGAGACATGAGGGGGCACACAGAGAGAGACATGAGGGGGCACACAGAGAGAGACATGAGGGGGCACACAGAGAAGAGACATGAGGGGGCACACAGAGAGAGACATGAGGGGGCACAGAGAGAGACATGAGGGGACACACAGAGAGAGACATGTGGGGGCACACAGAGAGACATGAGGAGGCACACAGAGAGAGACATGAGGGGGCACACAGAGAGACATGAGGGGGCACACAGAGAGAGACATGAGGGGGCATACAGAGAGAGACATGAGGGGGCACACAGAGAGAGACATGAGGGGGCACACAGAGAGAGACATGAGGGGGCACACAGAGAGAGACATGAGGGGGCACACAGAGAGAGACATGAGGAGGCACACAGAGAGAGACATGAGGGGGCACACAGAGAGAGACATGAGGGGTCACACAGAGAGAGACATGTGGGGGCACACAGAGAGACATGAGGGGGCACAGAGAGAGAGACATGAGGAGGCACACAGAGAGAGACATGAGGGGGCACACAGAGAAGAGACATGAGGGGGCACACAGAGAGAGACATGAGGGGGCACACAGAGAGAGACATGAGGGGTCACACAGAGAGAGACATGTGGGGGCACACAGAGAGACATGAGGAGGCACACAGAGAGAGACATGAGGGGGCACACAGAGAGACATGAGGGGGCACACAGAGAGACATGAGGGGGCACACAGAGAGAGACATGAGGGGGCATACAGAGAGAGACATGAGGGGGCACACAGAGAGAGACATGAGGGGGCACACAGAGAGACATGAGGGGGCACACAGAGAGAGACATGAGGGGGCATACAGAGAGAGACATGAGGGGGCACACAGAGAGAGACATGAGGGGGCACACAGAGAGAGACATGAGGAGGCACACAGAGAGAGACATGAGGGGGCACACAGAGAGAGACATGAGGGGTCACACAGAGAGAGACATGTGGGGGCACACAGAGAGACATGAGGGGGCACAGAGAGAGAGACATGAGGGGTCACACAGAGAGAGACATGTGGGGGCACACAGAGAGACATGAGGGGGCACAGAGAGAGAGACATGAGGGGGCATACAGAGAGAGACATGAGGGGGCACACAGAGAGAGACATGAGGGGGCACACAGAGAGAAGGACAAGGAGTGCGTTTCAGCATGAAGGAACAAAAGAGACAAGGGGCAGAAAGAGCAAAGGAGACACGCAAAGGGCAAGCCCAAGAGATCGACATGAGGAGGGAGGGAGAGACAGACCAGGTGGGCACAGAGAGATATATTACTAACATTACGCCTTATGGGATACTCATCCTGACCCTCCCACGCACTAGTGAGATATCCCCTCACTCTCACTGTAACAGTGATCCCCCACTCACCAGTGGGATGTCCACTCCCCACAGCTCTCCTCCCAATTTGCAGTTTATCTGCAGGAGGATTTTCTGCGCAATGGTCCTCAATTTTTGAGGCTGAGAGATGGTTCTTGTGTTTACCACCTGGACAAGGCATAGAGAGAGGAGCATAAATAAAGAGGGTAATTGATGAGAATGGGACACTGCATTTTCCAGTTATACATATTAGGGTTTGGGGGTAGACATATAGCCGATGACGAGATATATCCTAAACCGATCCTTAAACATACCCTACACACCATGTGTCATATTCCAGTCCAATTTAGCAACGCCAACTACTGGATTGGCACTAAGAATTGTTCTGCCAGCGGAGCCTGCAATGCATGGATTTGAATTTCACAAGGTCCAAAGTCTGCAGCATTGTCCCCATATGGCAGGGGTGGACAACTCCAGTCCTCAAAGGCCACCAACAGGTCAGGTTTTCAGGATATCCCTGCTTCAGCACAGGTGGCTCAATCAGTAGCTCAGTCATTAAAATACATGACACATGATATGTGATTGCTAAAACTGCAGAGTCTGTGCTATTAGGTGGATATATGTATGTATATATATGTATATATATACACATGAAATTCAGTCAGCACACTGTAGTTGGAAATGTTGTAATAGCAGATGCTAGTCCCATAGAGAGTAAATATGATACGAACCAATCCAAAGACCAGTAAAGAGACAGCAGACCGCACGGGGTTAATCCAATAGTCTATATTCACAACATGAAATACACGTAAGCCAACGTTTCGGTCCCACAGAGAGACCTTCCTCAGGGCCGTGTAACCCACAAGTGTAAGTGACCAAACATATACAGTATACCCTCACCCATGGTGCAATGCAAACAAAGGGAACCAATCACCAACATGTATCAGACATAATATGCAACATAGCTGCATACATAGACATAGGGTGTCTCTCTCCTGATAGCTTAAGTGCCTGCTCTTATGTCATGATGAATCATTTGGATATTCAGGTAATAGGGGAGGGGGCACGGAGCACAGCTATGTTGCATATTATGTCTGATTGCATGTTGGTGATTGGTTCCCTTTGTTTGCATTGCACCATGGGTGAGGGTATACTGTATATGTTTGGTCACTTGCACTTGTGGGTTGCACGGCCCTGAGGAAGGTCTCTCTGTGGGACCGAAACGTTGGCTTACGTGTATTTCATGTTGTGAATATAGACTATTGGATTAACCCCGTGCGGTCTGCTGTCTCTTTACTGGTCTTTGGATTAGTTTGTATCATATATATATGTAGTGCTCGACAAATAATGATAACCACTCGCCCGTTGCGAGTGGATTTAGGCCGCTTTAATAAATAAATAATCTCCCTCCCTGATTGGGTTAACGCGGGGAAGAGCTCCTTCCCCTGATCTCCTCCCGTGAGTCAGGGGGAGCCCGGCCGGGTGCCTGTTCATTACATTTTAAAAAAAGTTTTAAAAAAAATGGCGGCGATTTCCTTGGTCCCGGCGCGCATGCACAGGGCAAGCAGGCTGTCCTGCCCTCTGTGCTGCCTGTGGGCCCGCTGAGTGCCCCCCCCAGCAACCCAGAATCCCCCGCACCCTCACCCCCCCCCCCCCCCCCGCTGCCCACGTGGGACGGAGGGGGAAGCCCAAAACAAGCGCCGCGCGCAATCTAGCCCCCTCCGCTCCCTACGTGGGACGGAGGGGGAAGCCCAAAGCAAGCCCCGCGCGCAACCCACGTGGGACGGAGGGGGAAGCGCCAACCCAGCTTCCCCCGTGCGCATGATCTCCCCCTAATCACCTGCCCCCGATCCCCGCTTGGTGTTCGGGGAGCGTGCTTCGGGGGGGGAGGGGCCTGCTGCCGTGCGGAGGGGCCTGCTGCCTTAAGGAGGGGCCTGCTGCCGTGCGGAGGGGCCTGCTGCCTTAAGGAGGGGCCTGCTGCCTTAAGGAGGGGCCTGCTCCCGTGCGGAGGGGCCTGCTGCCGCGTGCGACCCGGTGACTGTGTGTGTGAGTGACAGAGTGAGTGTCTGTGTCTGTCTGTGAGTGAGTGAGTGTCTGTGAGCGAGTGTGCCTGTGTGTGTGTGCCTGTGTGTGTGTGCGTGCCTGTGTGTGTGTGTCAGAGCGAGTGTGTGTCTGAGTGTTCTGAGTGAGTGTGTCTCTGAGTATGTCTCTGCATGAGTGTCTCTGCGTGTGTGTCTCTGCGTGAGTGTGTCTCTGCGTGAGTGTGTCTCTGCGTGAGTGTGTCTGTGTGTGTCTGTGTGTGTGTGTGTGTGTGTGTCTCTGAGTGAGTGTGTCTGAGTGAGTGTGTCTCTGAGTGAGTGTGTCTCTGAGTGAGTGTGTCTCTGAGTGAGTGTGTCTCTGCGTGAGTGTGTCTCTGCGTGAGTGTGTCTCTGCGTGTGTGTGTCTCTGCGTGTCTGTGAGTGTGTGAGTGTCACCCTCTCCCTGTGTCGCCCTCGCCTTCTCCCTGTGTCGCCCTCGCCCTCGCATTCTCGCCCTCGCACTCTCTCTGTCTTTGTCTCACATTCTCGCTGTGTGTCTCTCTTTTTCTGTGTGTCTCTCTTTTTCTGTGTGTCTCTCTTTTTCTGTGTGTCTCTCTTTTTCTGTGTGTCTCTCTTTTTCTGTGTGTCTCTCTTTTTCTGTGTGTCTCTCTTTTTCTGTGTGTCTCTCTTTTTCTGTGTGTCTCTCTTTTTCTGTGTCTCTCTCTCTCTGGCCGAGTCCATAGAAGGACAGGCCGCGCTGAGCCGTGCGGACGCTCCGTGCTGAGCCCCTGCATCCTCAATGAGGATGCCTTGAGAGGGGGCTCACGCGAGCGTCCGCAGGCGTGCTGAGGCGCTGGATTTTTCAGCCGACAGCAAAACTGTTTTTCAGAGCACTGTCGGCTGAAAACATCCAATCAGCGCGGAGCAGCGTCAACGTCACGGCGCCATGACGTTGACGTCGGTGCGTCGCGGGGGATTGGCCCAGCGACGTCACTGCCCCGCCTCCGTCAGTCTCCCCCCGTCTCCCGATCGCGCCCGCTGGCTCGCCTGCATGGGCATGAAATCGCGCAGATTTCAGAAGGCGAGCCTCAGCGTCAGCGCGGTTCCAAACTGCTCACCCCTCTATGGCCCCAGCCTTAGTCTCTCTCTCTCTGTCTCTCTCTATCCGTCTCTGACTCTCAGTCTCTCTCTCCCACCCTCTCTCTCTCCCACCCTCTCTCTCTCCCACCCTCTCTCTCTCCCACCCTCTCTCTCTCCCACCCTCTCTCTCTCCCACCCCCTCTCTCCCACCCCCTCTCTCCCACCCCCTCTCTCCCACTCCCTCTCTCCCACTCCCTCTCTCCCACTCCCTCTCTCCCACTCCCTCTCTCCCACTCCCTCTCTCTCTCCCCCACCCTCTCTCTCTCCCCCACTCTCTCTCTCTCTCCCCCACTCTCTCTCTCTCTCCCCCACTCTCTCTCTCTCTCCCCCACTCTCTCTCTCTCTCCCCCACTCTCTCTCTCTCCCCCACTCTCTCTCTCTCTCCCCCACTCTCTCTCTCTCCCCCACTCTCTCTCTCTCTCCCCCACTCTCTCTCTCTCTCCCACTCTCTCTCTCTCTCTCTCTCTCCCACTCTCTCTCTCTCTCTCTCTCTCCCCCACTCTCTCTCTCTCTCCCCCACTCTCTCTCTCTCCCCCACACTCTCTCTCTCCCCCACACTCTCTCTCTCCCCCACACTCTCTCTCTCTCTCTCCCCCACACTCTCTCTCTCTCTCTCTCCCCCACTCTCTCTCTCTCCCCCACACTCTCTCTCTCTCTCTCCCCCACACTCTCTCTCTCTCTCTCCCCCACACTCTCTCTCTCTCTCCCCCACACTCTCTCTCTCTCTCTCCCCCCACACTCTCTCTCTCCCCCACACTCTCTCCCCCACACTCTCTCTCTCTCCCCCACACTCTCTCTCTCTCCCCCACACTCTCTCTCTCTCCCCCACACTCTCTCTCTCTCCCCCACACTCTCTCTCTCTCCCCCACACTCTCTCTCTCTCCCCCACACTCTCTCTCTCTCCCCCACACTCTCTCTCTCCCCCACACTCTCTCTCTCCCCCACACTCTCTCTCTCTCCCCCACACTCTCTCTCTCTCCCCCACACTCTCTCTCTCTCCCCCACACTCTCTCTCTCTCCCCCACACTCTCTCTCTCTCCCCCACACTCTCTCTCTCTCCCCCACACTCTCTCTCTCTCTCCCCCACACTCTCTCTCTCTCTCTCCCCCACACACTCTTTCTCTCCCCCACACACTCTCTCACACTCGGGATCTGGATATCTTATTTACCCTATATATCTTAACTGCTCTATACTACACTGAAATAACCTATACTGCTTACTTCCAGATCTAACATTGCCGGAATGAGGGTACCTGGACATTGAGGGACTGCGGATCAGGTAAGATCCCAGGCGGGATTGCTGCTTTAAATATTCTGGCTTTTTTTTTCTAGATTCGACATTTATACACACACACACACACACACACACACACACACACACACACACACACACACACGACTAATTGTAGTATAATGTAATACAATAAATAAACTAATGTCAAAAACGAATGTTCTTACTAAGAATTTGTTTTTTTTAAAATGAGGGACTGGGGGCGGGATTAGAGGCGGGGTTGGGGGCGGGATTAGAGGCGGGACTAGGTGGCAAGTAGATTTTTTGGTTCGGCGAGTAGATTTTTGGGTGATTTGTCAAGCACTGTATATATGTATATATATTTATATATGTATGTATATATATATATATATATATATATATATATATATACACAGTGGTTGACAAATCACCAAAAAATCTACTCGCCACCTAGTACCAAACGTGTGCTGCTTGGGCCAATATTTACTCGCCCGGGGGTTAAATCCACTCGCCCGGGGCGAGCAAATGTATAGATTTGTCGAACACTATATATATATACATATATATATACATATATATATACATATATATATATACAAATATATATATATATATACATATATATATACAGTGGTCGACAAATCACCAAAAAATCTACTCGTCGAACAAAAAAATCTACTCGCCACTTAGTACCACACGTTTGCTGCTTGGGCCAATAGGAGCTCGCCACGATGCTAAATCCACTCGCCCGGGGCGTGCAAATGTATAGGTTTGTCGAACACTGTATATATATATATATATATATATATATATATATATATCACACAGCACTTCCACTGAAGCAAGGGATTCTGGGAAATGACATGCAAATGAGCACACAGTGCCACCTTTTATCTCAAGCTCACATTACATGAGCAACCCTTAGCCAATGCATGCTGCTTTAGACACAGCTTTTAAGCAAGGGCTTTGCATCTCCCATTGGGGTATAAAGATTGAGGTTTGAAACTCCGATATTAGATCCATATTGGGTTAACATTTGTATGCATGTTCATGGGGCTCGCGATCCTCTGGGGGAGACTACTACACACTACACGTGGCAATGGATTTTTTTTTTGTTTTTTTGTTATGAACGGTCCGATACCATTTAACGGTATGTATTTTATTTTTAGTAAAAGCACCAACTATTTGTGGGCTACTTTTGAGGGGTGTGCGTGCTCATGTTAATGCCCTGCAGGTAGGAGACAATGGAGCGGCCAGTTTGTTGGTAACCCCCCACACACACACACAAACACACGATTGAGCGTGTACGTGATGGGGCTCATGAGGCAATATATTACTGCAGGGATCATACATGTTCATCGAGGTTGACCTTTGTTAAATTCTAACTGGGTGAGATATTTATCCTATATGTATAATTTCATTGATCCAGAGGAAAAAAACAAACAAAAAAAAAAATAAACAGTTAAAACATTTGCCAATTACATCTCATGAGGGGAAACAAAATTCCCCAAATTCCTTCCTATGTTTCATTTATTTGTCATAGTCTTGTATACCTTTCTTTTCTAAAAAGTGATCTGACCGTTCCTTAAATAGATGTACTCTATGTACAAGCAGTCTCCCCCATTGTCACTACTCTTACTGCGTGCGGGCTGGCCTTGGCGATGGCCAGGCAGCACGTTGGCAGCGGGCCATACCCCCTGTAGAAGTAGGTAAGGGAACTTACCTGCCGGCCCATACTCTATTTGTAAGCCTGACACATTAAGGACAAGTTGTTTCAGTGTAACCTCCGGCGGTTCCTCACCTGTGATGGGATAGGGGTCTCTAAACAGCACAGCTTCTTAATAGCCCCATAGAGGTCGTCCCGGTTCCCCGATATGATGCACACCAGTAACTGCACCTTCCCCTGTAGGGAGAAAATCAACTTCTGTCACTGTGAGGCGTCTCCTCTGACGTGGCCAACGTGACCGCTCCAACAGTCACCCCTCCACTGATGCAGTCAGATCAGGCCCGAGTCAGGTAGTGAAGGGGTTGAGTAACGCTTGGGTAACAGAGGCGCAATGCGTTGCAGGCGTTCATATTTCTATTATGGCAGCGACATGTTTAAGGGGTCAGTCCCTCCTAGGCACAAAGATGGTGTACCGACATTACTTTAAGGAGCCCAATTGTTTAATTGTTTATAAAAGGTAGCTTTTTTGGCTTGCTCCATAGGTTGCCACCTTTAACTCTGTAATGCAGCGGTGCGCAAATTGGGGGGATGCAAGATTGTCTGCTAGGGGCGCAGGGTTTACAGAGGCCCCGCGCGCTTCCTGAAGGCACGTATTAAAGTAAGTGCCGGGGAAGAGGTGAAGACCTCTGTAAACTGCACTTACCTTGGCTCCGGACACGCGTCGCCATGGCGTCAAACGCCGCAAGGTTATTTGATGTCACATTGCCATGGCAACATGATGTCATGACGCCGCAGCCAGGTATAAGGGGGGGGGGGAAAGGGGGACTCGCGGAGAGAGGGGAACACCCTGGGGGCCCAGGGTGAAAAAAAAAAAGATTGAGCTCCCCTGCTGTAATGCACTGACAAATGTTACAGGGATGGGTCTAACGTTTCAACTACAAAGGTAAGTAGAAAACAGACAAGTATATTTAAAATAAATAAATATCCACGGCATGTAGCACATTTCTGAGGGCAGATAAATAACAGAGTATAGCTACTCTACTTTATCCTATGTTTATTGGTAGCAGGCACAAGGGCACAGGCAGAGGTTCAAAGAGATATTTAAGAGTGCAGATCCAACCACATATTTAATTTTTTAAAGCAGCAACCTTCATTTATGTAAAAACAAACAAACAAAAAACAAAAACATTTAGGTTGACCCGGTGGAACCGTTTGAGCCGATCTGCGATCCCCCTAGTTCCTAACATATTGGTTTTCTACCCACTCAAAAAAAAAAAAAAAAATACAGATATGGAAGTGGCGGACAAGATGTCATATCCCAATGTCATATCTTGCGATGACATGGTAGCTTTCTTACTGGCTGACCGCGACGGCTATTTTGTATCCACTGGACAAGTCTTTTTTCCCTGGTGGTTAAAACTACTGTACAAATATTTCGGCAACTGGATGGTGCCTGGAGGAGAGCTCTAGATTTGATTTAAATCTTTCTTCGCCATACTATGCAATGGTACAGGACATCAAGCGAGCCCGATTAGACCGGACCCTTTTCGCTGAAATCTGAGGTCTGCATGAAAGAGCAGTGCTGTGCTGACTGCTGGAGTGGAGAACGTGAGAATAGAGATCGGGAATTGCCACTACTTTACTGCAGGCTTTGGGCCTTTAAAAAAAACAAACAAAAAAAAATAATTAAAAAAGTTCTAGAAAATGTATTTTGATTTAATAAGGTTATAATCTGCTTTAAACAAATCACACGGACCTTACTTTCAAAATACACTTGGGGGGAGGGGAGAAAGAGAAACTGCACTTTTAACCATACCTGCCTATACTGCCCATAACCATTGCATTTGGGCAATCCACACATTGCAAAGTATTATGGGCCAAATGCATGTATGTGTAATTTGATTTACGCATTGCTTTACAAAATGACAGACAGCAGCAAGTAAACACTAAGTCTGCCCCCCCGAAGAGCTTACAAACGAAGTGGTATATTGGGAGACTTACAGACACTGTAAACGTAAAAGGGCATTTTATTGAAGTGCAGCAAAGATGAGACATCCTTGGGTAGAGTGCAAGAGGTGAGTAGGGGTGTAACGAGAGATCAGAGATTAGATATATGGAGGTGCTGAGGAGTGTGGGGCCTCAACAGGAGGAGAAGGTTGTACTTTATATGGAAATAAATAAGATGCCAGCAGCAGATTTCAGGATGTCGGAAGCAGATACACGTCTAGAAGAGCAGGAGATGGTCCGGGCAGCAGCATTTTGACCAAGCGGTGCTATACCATAACCCACCATATGATCTAACAAAGTGACTGGGATGTCAGGTGCCTTATGGTGTAACACCACTGAGTAAATATAGCCCTCTATACCTAAAACAGAGCTTTTCACCCGATGGATGGATGTATCTCACACGGGTGCCTTAGAAAAACCAAGAGGGTTCCCTACAGGAAAAAGGATAATGAGGTGTTATTACTGAATTGCTGTTAAAATAATGGAAATGGAATAACAGCAATTTCCTTTTACAAATACTGTTACACAGTAGTTGCAACGTAACAGAAGCAATGATGTATTTAAGCTCAAGTCGGAAACCCCCCTTTTTAAGAAACTAACGGTGAACCTAAAGTAGCAGTCCTTGCAGATTGGCAGCTTGTAACATGGTCTCCCTGCCCTTTCTGTGCAGCCCGAGGTTCCCACGCTAACTTCAGGCGCCAGAGAATTAGAAATCAATTTAACAGTAAAAAATACTGTTTTGTTTTAAAGAGCAGGAAATGCTCAGGGGGGCAAGAGGCTAAAATGACTTACGATGGGCTCATTTAAATTTCAGGGGGGGTGGAAGGGAGATGTCACCTACGGCACACCTGTGATCACGTGGCCTGCATACGGGACAAGGGTTAATACACAGCTCTCTAGCTGACCCACTTTTCTTGATAAAGCACCTTGTGGTGTGAAACGCGTTGGAGGATTTCTACCTCCTTGTTTGTCATGTCTGATTGACAATAAACTTATTTTTTCATTTTTGATACCCCTGTGTCCCTGGGCAGTGCGCTGCTTTGTGCATTCTTTTGCATTTTTTGGATCGTTTGGAACTTAATCAGTGGCTGGACATGCCCCCAGGAATCCAGTGGGCTCTAGGAGTGAGTAAGATCTTCAAAGATTTATTCTATCACAATGGATCATCATTATTACTACAATCTGGGGTGAGTTCTGGACTTTATTATACACTTATTTCCAATGAGGTACAGAGAAGTGTGTTCTACATCATTTTTTCTTTTGCCTTCAGGAGATTTATGCTTTCAGTGGTTCAATTCCCTCACCCAGTAGTTTACCCACTCCACTATTGAGTCTTTACTGTTTTCATACTATTGATGAACATATACAATATTCCAGGACTGTTGGAGCACCCATTACCTCCCTATATTGTACTATTATCTTATCTGCTCCTTTCTTTCTGCTCCCACTTGGTTTAGTCTTTAGAAGTTTTCTAGTATTATCTGTATTTACTATGGGTGTCTCACTGCTTGTAAAATTCACACTTGCCCCCATTCTACCTCCATAACCCCTTGTATCCTCCTCTATTCAGTTTAGTTGATCTGTTTCATTCCCCTCCCCCCCCATCCTAGTTTAAAATCTCCTCCAACCTTTTTAACATCCTCCCCACTAGTACAGAAAATCCCTCTTCGTTGAGGTGCAATCCGTCCCTAGAATATATATGGCACCTCTCAGAAAAGGAGTCCCAGTGCTCTAAAAACCAAAAACCCTCTTTCCTGCACCACTTTCTTAGCCATGCATTAACCTCCCTGATCTCTGACTGTCTCCCTGCGGTAGCGCATGGCACTGGTAGTATTTCAGAAAATACTACCTTGGAGGTCCTTGCCTTAAGCTTTTGGCCTAGATCCCTGAAATCATTTTTTAGGACTCTCAATCTTTCTCTAACATTGTCATTGATGCCAACATGTACCAAGACCGCCGGGTCAATCCCAGCCCCTACCCAACAATCTGTCTACCCGATCCGCAATGTGCCGAACCCGAGCACCCGGGAGACAACAAACTGTTCGGTTCATTCCGTCATGGCAACAGATTGCCCTATCTACCTTCCTAATAATGGAGTCCCCTACCACCACAATTTTTCTTTGTATCTGAGCATCCTGAGTTCCCTCTGTGCTGGAGGAACTATTCCCCTGGCTGCTAGAGGAATTAGTCTTCCCAGCTTTGCCATTTCTGCCCCGACACTCCCAGTTTATAAAATATACTTCTGCCCGAGACGGCAATGTATCAGGGGGAGTAGGTTCTCCTGCAGGGATTGTCTCCTGCATTTCTGGAGGCGCTGAACCACCGAGAGAAGAGCTAAACATCACCCCAAAAGCCTGTCCTGTGTGTGGCAGTGTGTGTGTGTAAGTGGCAGTGTGTGTGTGTGAGAGTGGCAGTGTGTGTGTGTGTGTGTGTGAGTGGCAGTGTGTGTGTGTGTGTGAGAGTGGCAGTGTGTGTGTGTGTGAGAGTGGCAGTGTGTGTGTGTGTGTGAGAGTGGCAGTGTGTGTGTGTGTGAGAGTGGCAGTGTGTGCGTGTGTGAGTGACAGTGCGTGTGAGTGTCAGTGCGTGTGAGTGTCAGTGCGTGTGAGTGTTAGTGCGTGTGAGTGTCAGTGCGTGTGAGTGTCAGTGCGTGTGAGTGTCAGTGCGTGTGAGTGTCAGTGCGTGTGAGTGTCAGTGCGTGTGAGTGTCAGTGCGTGTGAGTGTCAGTGCGTGTGAGTGTCAGTGCGTGTGAGTGTGTGAGTGTCAGTGCGTGAGTGCGTGTGGCAGTGTGTGCGTGTGTGAGTGGCAGTGTGTGTGTGTGAGTGGCAGTGTGTGCGTGTGTGAGTGGCAGTGTGTGCGTGTGTGAGTGGCAGTGTCTGCGTGTGTGAGTGGCAGTGTGTGCGTGTGTGAGTGGCAGTGTGTGCGTGTGTGAGTGACAGTGTGTGCGTACCTTATGTCAGCAAAAATTAACATACAAATATGTTGGTGTGTCCGAGTAACAAATAAAGTGTCAATCACCTAGATTTAATTACAGTACTTAAACATGTAACAGGTTCAAATTTGGTCTAAGCAATGACTGCACCTTTATAAACTGATGGAGGCCTCAGACAGGATTATACAAATAAGGGCTCCTATTGAGGGGGAAGGGGGAGGAAAACGGTTAAGAAACGGTAACCTACATCATGTAAAGCCAAGTGTTGCACACCCCTCAGACAACATAATGGCAGAAGAGTGAGCAGCTTCTTGCTACATACAGTATGGGTAGATCTACTGGGTTGTAATGTAGGCAATGGGCCACAAGTGGAAACAAAAAGAAAACAGCGCATAACGCCAAATAGTGAAGTAAGTAATAGAATGTATTACAATATTAAAGGGGTAATAAATCTGCGTACATCAGATAGAAATAACATGTGCATATCACATTGGTTACCACTCTGTAGCTGTAAAACAGGACGGTCTGGCACTCAGCTGTCTCTGCAGGAGCCTCTATGATGGTTCTGGGGCATGGGATCCTTCATGCACTCCTCACACAGCAGGACGCTGCTCACAAGGGGATTCCTTTCAAGCAGCCTGGTAATACTGCAGATTCAGACACTTAGTGGGACCGCTCCTCAACCGGCGATATACTGCCTCCAGGGGAATTCCCCTACAGTCCCCCGTCTCTCCTGTGTAGATTTGCTGCTTTCCCCAGCTGCTATGATCTTGGGGCAGTCCAGAGCTGTTGGAATTGCTCTGCAAACACTTCCGCAACTGCAGGGGCTTACACAGCGTGCCACGATGCCGCTCCGTCACGTGGTGTAGCGGAGTGACATCACAGTTCTCGTGGCAATGGAGGAATCAATAGGGAGGAAGAAGGAGAGTCCCTTACAGTCTCTTACCGGCGCAGAAATCGCTCAGTTAGCACGGTGGCAGCCAATATAAGCTGATAGTGATACAGATCCAAAGGATGAATATAGGCAAAATTATGGCATTAATACATCCAACATGTTTCGTAGATCTAACTACTTCTTCAGGGAAACCAGTGTGATATGCACTAAATGCACATGTTATTTCTATCTGATGTACGCAGATTTATTACCCCTTTAATATTGTAATACATTCTATTACTTACTTCACTATTTGGCGTTGTGCGCTGTTTTCTTTTTGTTTCCATTTCTTAGAGTGTGTGGGGTGCTGAGCCACCCCTAATGTTTATAGCAGCAGACGCCCATATCAACCACACGGTTATGTTATAATTTAATTATTTAATCACTTATTCACTGTGGTATTGTGGTTTACTTTATTTATATACAGTATGGTTTAGTCACTGCACTGTATTCAATTATAATGAGATAGATAGTAGCGCACAGTTTATTTCTGTTTTTCCAATGGGCCACAAGTGCCTGCAGAGTGGAGTGGGGATACAGAACATGTGTGCTGCCGATTACCTTATGTTTATTGTCTACTAGCTGAGAGACCCGGCGTTGCCCGGGAGTACAATTTCCCGCTCCCCCCTCTCTCTCCACTCCCCCTCTCTGTTTGTGTCCCCTCCCCCCCTGCGCAGCTCCGTTCCCCCCCGTCCCCACAGTGTTACACACACACACACACACCACACACACACACAAACACTGTCGTCCTTCCCACCACACACACACTGTGTCCCCCCCCACACA
Source organism: Ascaphus truei (assembly GCF_040206685.1). Lineage (NCBI taxonomy): Eukaryota > Metazoa > Chordata > Amphibia > Anura > Ascaphidae > Ascaphus > Ascaphus truei. The sequence continues at coordinate 190,766,253 of NC_134487.1, forward strand.
CACACTGTGTCCCCCCCACACACACACTGTCCCCCCCATACACACACTGTCCCCCCCACACACACACACACACTGTCCCCCCCCCACACACACACACACACTGTCCACCCCCCACACACACTGACCCCCCCACACACACACACTGCGTCCCCCCACACACTGTGTCCCCCCCCCACACACACACTGTCCCCCCCCACACACACTGACCCCCCCACACACACACTGCCCCCCCCACACACTGTGTCCCCCCCCCCCCACACACACACACAAAGCCCCCTCCCCTCTGCCAGGACTCACAGCACCGCTCCTCTCTCCCGCGCTCCTCCGATTGTCGCACGCCTAGCCCTTCTCTGCTCTCCCTCCTCCCGTCCGGGGAGCGCTGCGCATGCGCCCCCTCTCTGCACCTGTGAGCGCAAGCCACCGGGAAGCTTGCAGCAGGGAAGGTGCGGGGCCTGTCCGGCTGAGGGGGGGAGAGTGACAGCCACCAGGAGGGGGGGAAGGTGAGCTGCGGTACGGCTGAGGGGGGGGGGAGAGTGACGGCCACCAGGAGGGGGGAAGGTGAGCTGCGGTCCGGCTGAGGGGGGGGGGGGAAAGTGACGGCCACCAGGAGGGGGGTGGGTTGTGTGTGTGCGCGCTCACGGTGTGTGGTGTTGGTCAGAGGCGCACGCGCTCACGGTGTGAGGAGAGTGTGCGTGTGTGTCTCTTCTCCCTGCCTGGCCCGCAGGCCAATGAGCTGTCCAACAGTCAATTAAGTCAATCAATTAATAAAATCATACCATATTATATAAAATTGATTAGCATTGAATGTATTATTAAAGTTTTGATTATCATATATAAAAATTGACAATGGAAGGGATGAATCATGATGGTTAGTAATCTATATTTCATACCTAGATCAAAAAATAATAAATAAAGGAGGAATTCATTAGTAGAGATGTATAGAATATGTATCTATTATTTGAATGAATCAGTCATCAACTGCAGACGATCATGATAATGGAGAAAGAATCCAATCGGCACAGTTTGAGCATAATAGATCTAAATTGTTAAATATAAATACAGAGACAATTATATAAAGATGGATAAGTGGGTGTAACCGGTGTAAGTTACCATTATAAACACCCCAAATCGAGAGAGAAAAAGGAAGAAGGAGAGAACGAGCAAATCAACATAAGATGTAAAACTGGAGCTATAATATCAAGAAGCCAGCAATCAGATGTGAATGGCCAATTTGTTACTATACGTGTTAATACCATAGTGAAAAGAATGAATTATACTTGTGTAAGGATTAGTAATATTGTGTATTGAATGAATAAACTATAAATATAAGTTCTAGGGCTAGTTTAATAGCTACAAATATGAATGTGCCTACAAATTTATCAATAGTATAAGTGATTATTAATGAATGAATTTATGAATTTACCAAATGGTGTGCAAATGTGAACCTGACCAAGGGTACTATTCAAAATACACCAACCGGGAGAAACAGAGGGAACATGTTGCACATGTTCAACCCAGACCTCTGTAAACACCCTAAACTGGCATAATCTGAAAATTGCCTATACAATAGTGCTTGTGTCGATGCAATCATTAAGACCACCCGGACTTAGAGTATCTAACATGTATATCCAATATGTCTCACGTGAATTTAGTCTCTTAAGCCTATCTCCACTTAAAGTGGATGGTATCAGTTCTAACCCCATCACCATAAGAGAAGATGGATCTTTGTTATGTGTGTGTGTGTGTGTGTCTCTTCTCCCTGCCTGGCCCCCAGGCCAATGAGCTGTCCAGCAGACATACACACACAAACATTATTTGAGACATATATATATATATATATATATATATATATATATATATATATATATATATATAACATACAAACCAGCCCAAAGACCAGTAAGGAGACAGCAACCAACGAGGTGTAATCCAAAGAAGTCTGTATTGAAATAAACAGGTACACGAAAGCCAACGTTTCGGTCTCTCAGGGAGACCTTCCTCAGGGCCGTGCAAACACCACACTAACAGTGACCCTACTTATATACCCACACCCCTAGTGCAACCAATTAAACATAACCAATCACCAGCAACCTGTCATGATTTACCTGTTATGCAGCTGAGCACCGTTGAGAAACAACCAATGCCTGGACCAGAAGGAGTCATGCGGATCCACAAGCAGGAAAAAGCAATGTGGTAATCAAAGGCAGCCAACTCAGGCATCTGAGTCTGTAGATTCACGAGCAGGGAAACCCCTCCCGTGATCCAGGCTGCCTGCTCTGATGTCTATAGCCTGCGACCGGTGCCGGGAGCTACAGCGCGTCACCTGACTAGCCTGCGCGTCATAGGGCAAAGTGTGAGCCAATGGGAAACATCCATGCGCACTGGAAAGGTACGCAGTACCCTGATGGAGGAACCCTGGCAACCAAGGACGCCAGCACACAGTCCGCGCAGGCGCAGTAGTAAACACTGATAGAAAGGGCAGCGCTGCACCCACAGCACTAATGCAAGGCAGACACACGAGCCAAAAAAGGGCTGTGGCTGAAAATAAAGCCACAAGAGGCAGTGGTCAAGGTCCCAGGAGTACCAGCTGCACCCCACAATATAAAACATGACAATAAAAAGACAATCAAAACAAGGGAGTGACAGTGTGCAAGGGAAGTGAAGCTATGGAGGAACAATGTCCACACGTCAAAAATATGCATGCAAACATAAAAATAAACATTCAAATATGGTCAAAAGATCAAAACAAGCAAAAATCAATGCGCAGGTAGCCATAACCAATTTACAAAAAACAGCCCAGTTTGAGCTCTTCGTTCAGTCCCCCTGGTGCCATAGTCCGCAGTTCAAAAATGAGTCTGGCCTCCTGTTGTAGCAAGATCTTGCCTCTGTCACCACCACGCGTAGGGATAGGGACCTGCAGGATAGGCATGCATCTAAGCGTTGCTAAGGAGTGTCTATGTTCTTTAAAATGTCTCGCGACAGGGAGACATTTAAGGTCCATGTCATCGCCACCGCTCACTAGGGCTTTCCTGATGGTAGTACGGTGCATGGCCATCCGCTCCTTCAGCATCCTCACAGTTTTTCCAATATATAGAAGTCCACAAGGGCATCTGATGTAGTATACCACAAATTTGGATTCACAATTAAGTGCCTGTTGGAGTTTGATGGGAATGCCACTGTGGGGATGATTGTAGCTGGGGCCCAATTGCATGAACTGGCAGTTAGTACAGCCATGACATCGATATGAGCCTGGTTTCTTGACCAACCAGGTCTTGGAGGTGGCATATTTCTCTGTTGGATCCGATCCTGTCACCATGTCACCAATACTAGGGCCGCGACGGAAGCAGAACAGCGGTGGTTCCTTGGCACATGCGCCTATCCTCTCATCATTTTGTAAGATCCGCCAATTCCCCCGGATGCATCGCTTGATGTCATTGGAGGCGGTGCTGAAAGTGCTGACTATGTTGAGTCTGTTAGTCTCCGTTTGTTTAGGAGCTGATGTCAGTAATAAGCTCCTGTCAACCTGTTCCACCTTTTGTAAGGCGTATTGGATGTCTTTTTCACAATAGCCCCTCTCTCGAAAGCGGGCAGCCATCTGACCCAAAGCCATTACGGACTCTGCTGGATCTGTTGTGATCCTCTTCACTCTTAAAAGCTGTGAGTAGGGGAGACCCCTTTTGAGTGGCAAGGGATGGTGACTGGATGCACACAGCAATGAGTTCTTGTCAGTGCTCTTCCGGTACAGTCTTGTAGCCAACGAGCCGCCAGACTTGTATACAATCGTGTCTAAGAAAGCAATTTCTTTAGAGCTGTGACTGAGAGTGAAGCGTATGGTGGAAGGAATGTTATTCAAAGAAGCCACAAACGCCAGCAGATCTTTTTCGCTGCCACCCCACAAAATGAACACATCATCAATGTAGCGTAGATATTTGACAATATGGTGTCCATAAGTCACATCATGGAGTATATGGGTCTGCTCGTACTGGTCCATGAACAGATTCGCATAGGATGGCGCCATATTGGACCCCATGGCCGTCCCTGTCAGCTGTAGGTAATGGTGCTTCTCGAACCTGAAGAAATTTTTATGCAGAATAACCTCAATCAGTAGCATGAGAAATTCCACAGGGGGACCCTGTTGTACACCAGATGTTTCAAATTTGGCGCGAACTGCTTCCAGGCCCTCCGTATGGGGGATGTTGGTATAAAGACTAGACACATCTAGTGTGGCAAAAATATAGTCAGATGTATCTATGGATATGTCACCGAGCTGTTTGATGAAGTCTGTGGTGTCCTTGATGTATGAACCCATGCTGGCTACCAGTGGCTGTAGCTCCCGGCACCGGTCGCAGGCTATAGACATCAGAGCAGGCAGCCTGGATCACGGGAGGGGTTTCCCTGCTCGTGAATCTACAGACTCAGATGCCTGAGTTGGCTGCCTTTGATTACCACATTGCTTTTTCCTGCTTGTGGATCCGCATGACTCCTTCTGGTCCAGGCATTGGTTGTTTCTCAACGGTGCTCAGCTGCATAACAGGTAAATCATGACAGGTTGCTGGTGATTGGTTATGTTTAATTGGTTGCACTAGGGGTGTGGGTATATAAGTAGGGTCACTGTTAGTGTGGTGTTTGCACGGCCCTGAGGAAGGTCTCCCTGAGAGACCGAAACGTTGGCTTTCGTGTACCTGTTTATTTCAATACAGACTTCTTTGGATTACACCTCGTTGGTTGCTGTCTCCTTACTGGTCTTTGGGCTGGTTTGTATGTTATGTGGATCCCTATGGGACTAGCAACTGCCTTTTGCTTTACATCAGAGTGCTGACTGTTTGATCTTTGTATATATATATATATATATATATATATATATATATATATATATATACACATACAGTGTTCGACAGTGTTCGACAAACCTATACATTTGCACACCCCGGCAATTAACATCGTGGCGAGCTCCTATTGGCCCAAGCAGCACACGTGTGGTACTAGGTGGCGAGTAGATTTTTTTGTATATATCTATATATATCTATATATATCTATATATATATATATATATATATATATATATATATATATATATATATATATATATATAGATACTACATGGGACCACATTTACTAAGCAGTGCTATTCCACAAGACACCTTACGGCCCCATTCACTTCTTGTGGAATAGCCAAGCATAATAAATATGGTCAATTGTGCCTCTCAGACAGTGCAGACAGTCAAGCAAGGTCTCGATAAGCGCGTGTTAAGAGTAGCAGATTTCTACCCTGCGTGAACTCAGGAGACCTGGATAACTGGCAGTAACGAGGCGAAGCTGTAAAACCTCCGCTGTGCAAATAACTCCTGTTAACAAACCACCACCAGTCAACACCTGAACTGCTGCAAAACTCAGGAGACACTGAGCACTGTGATGGGATAAGGTTCTCTCTGCAACAACACCAACAGCTATTTCACCCTAGTGCAGAGGTTCCCAACTCCAGTCCTCAAGGAGCACTAACAGGGCAGGTTTGAAGTATACCCGGCTTGAGCACAGGTTAATGGTCCTGGAGGACTGGTGTTGGAAACCTCTGCCCCGAGATGTTATGGTTGTAATAAAATAACTTTTCTTTATGACCGGTGTAATAATGCATTGTAAATGTCCTGATAAGGCACAATCAGTCCTGGATTATGAAATCAATAATATGCTATTTGCAATGTATAAAACAAATAGATCAGACAGCACCCCCTAATCCACATAAATCCTTACGAGCCCGGGGAAAACGGACCCCAAGTCCCTCAATAGCATAGAAAATATTAGATCTCCCCAGCACCCATGCGAAAAAAACAGACAATAAAGGTAAGCCATGTTATTTCAAATAGTACAGTAGTTGGTAATACAGACAGATGATGAGCCATAGTTGAGCTCCTCAGAGCCTTTGTACATTGATAATCAAGCTCTGTTATCACAGAATTTCCCGACGTTATCCTTACCCCCAGGGCAGACAGAAGTGCAGGTGAGTGCAGAGAACAAGCGCAGAGAGGGGAAATGGCACAGGGCAAAACAAATGGAAGCTCTCGCTGTAATACCGCAATGCAAGAGATTCATAAGCAAAGAATCCCAACGCTCAATACAAGGGGGCAACGTGCCATTTCCCCTCTCTGCGCACGTTCTCTGCACTTACGTCTGCCCTGTGGATAAGGATAACATCGAAATAGTTCTGTGATAACATTAGAGCTGGATTATCAATGTACAAAGGCTCTGAAGAGCCCAACTATTGCTCATTATCTGTCTGTATTGCTAACTACTATTTGAAATTTTTTTAAATGACCGTTATTATCTGACTCTTATGTGGGCCTTTCACATGAGTGCTTGGGATAGTCAATATGTTCTTTGCTATTTGCAATGTTTTCATTGGTTAGCTCTGCTGGGTGATATCAATAAAATGCTGATTGGAGCCGGTGATTGGTTAGGTCAGTGTTTCCTAACCTTAAGGGGGAAGGGGAAGGAAACTTAAAAAGGGACAGAAAGATAGAAAGAGGATGTTCGGGTTAAAGATAGAGGGACAGGTAGAAAGTAGGCAGTTTCTCTGCATCTATAAGCAGGTCAATACACATAATCCACTGTGAGGAATGCTTATGTTTTAACATGTTTTTTTGGGGGGGGCTTAACCCCCAAACTTTGGTCTCAATCCTGCAGTGTACTCTGGCTACACAATGGAGTGTCCAATTGCTTTTAGAGGGGCCCACTGATTGGAGCGTTGTGATTGGCAAGTCACAGTCCTACTTTGTGACATAACACAGATTACAAGGTTGTGATTGCTTAGAGTCCCAGGCCCTGCTATATGACATCAAACACGCACTGTTCCCGTGATTTCTCACCTCGCCCTCCAGCAGATGCTTGATGCTCCGTGCATAGGTGTCTATACGGTCGTCCCTGAGCTCCACGCAGGAAGGCTTGTTTACCCGCATGCCGATGGGTCCCGAAATCTTTTCCAGCATAGTCGCCAACTCTAGGGCCTGGGTTGCGGAACGCTTGGGATATATTAGTGCCCAGTATTGTAGGGGAACCTGGGTAGAAGAGAGAGTTCTCATAAACCGCCCCAGAATTAAATTGGACAAGCACCGCAGCCCACTCCCCCTCCACAAATAGCTGCCAGAGGTAATAGCACCGCCTTTGAAATGGGAGAGCGTGGAATGAATGCCCAGTGCCAACTCCATGTCCTTATGCTTCAACCATTAGAATTTAAGTTTGAGCTATGCGGGCTGGGTTTTCTTGCACCTAAAAAAAGTATACAGGCATACCCCGGTTTAAGGACACTAATTTTAAGGACACTCGCGAGTAAGGACATATCACCCAATAGGCAAACGGCAGTTCACGCATGCGCCAGTCAGCACGTCCTGAATAGCAATACCGAATCCCTACCTGTACCGAAGCTGTGCGCAAGGGGGGAGACTATAGAGCCTGTTACAAATGCGTTATTTACATCGGTTATGCACGTATAGCATGGAGGGGGGAGGGGAATGAAACAGATAATGAACTAAATGGAATAGATGAGGATACAAGGTGGTATGGAGGTAGAATGGGGGCAAGTGCAAGTTTGACAAGCAGTGAGATACCCATAGTAAATAGAGATAATACTAGAAAACTTCTAAAGAATAAACCAAGTGGGAGCAGAAAGGAAGGAGCAGATAAGATAATAGTACAGGCTGAAAAAAAAATGAAATGGATGCTTGCTAATGCAAGAAGCCTGACAGATAAAATGGGGGAGCTTGAATTAATAGCTGCAAGGGAGCAGTATGATATCATAGGCATTACTGAAACATGGTGGGATGAAACTCATGACTGGACCGTTAATTTAGAGGGTTATTCTCTTTTTCGGAAGGATCGAACAAATAGAAGAGGAGGTGGAGTATGTTTATATGTTAAACCAGATCTAAAACCTATTATAAGAGATGATGTCTATGAAGGGAATGATGAAAATGTAGAGACCTTGTGGATAGAAATTAGCAGTGGAGGTAAAAGTATAAAGAAAATGTTTGTGGGAATATGCTATAAACCACCAAATATCGGTGAGATTGAGGAAGCTAAAATACTTTTGCAAATGGAGAAGGCATCAAAACTGGGTCATGTTTGCATAATGGGGGATTTTAATTATCCCGACATAGACTGGGGCAATGAGATTAGCGTTACAAGAAAAGGGAACAAGTTTTTGGGGGTGCTTAAAGACAATTATATGACCCAAATTATTGAGGAACCAACCAGGAGAGGGGCAGTTCTGGATTTGGTCATATCAAATAATGTATAAGTAATACCCAAATGTTCCAGGACTTGAATATTTGTTAACAGTGATCATAACATGGTCTCATTTGAAATAAATTATCAAAAAACAGATTACTTGGGTTCAACAAAGACTTTAAACTTTAGAACGGCAGATTTTAATAAACTGAGGTCTAATCTAGTAGTAATACAATGGGATGATGTTTTTGCAGGGAAAAATGTAGAAGATAAATGGGCAGTCTTTAAAACATTGTTAGAAAAGCACACGTATCAGTGTATACCCTTGGGTAATAAGTATAAAAGAAATAAGTCAAAACCAATGTGGCTAAATAAACAGGTAGGGGAGGAAATGGACTAGAAGAGGAAGGCGTTTAGATTCTTTAAGTCAGAAGGGACAGAGACATCGTATCAGAATTATAAGGAATGTAACAAAAATTACAAAAGGGCAATTAAATTAGCAAAAATGGATAATGAAACAAGGATTGCAATAGAAAGTAAGGTCAACCCTAAAAAGTTCTTTAAGTACCTTAATAACAAAAAAATGAGAAAAGAAAATATAGGACCCTTTCAGTGTGAAATGGGAAGGCAGATTATTGGAGATAAGGAAAAAGCTGAGGTATTAAACAAATTCTTTGCCTCTGTGTTTACCAGGGACAAATCAAGTTCAATAGTAGCGCCACAGGAGGAAGCCACAACCTCCATATTAATGACCAATTGGTTAACTGAGGAAGAAGTTCATAAGCAACTTGAAAAAATTAAAGTAAATAAGGCACCTGGCCCCGATGGCATACATCCAAGAGTTCTCAAGGAGTTAAGCTCAGTAATAGCAAAACCATTATATTTAATATTCAAGGATTCCATTTCCACAGGCTCAGTACCGCAAGATTGGCGTAAAGCAGATGTGGTGCCTATATTTAAAAAGGGAGCTAGATCACACCCGGGGAATTACAGACTGGTAAGCCTGACTTCAATAGTAGGGAAACTACTTGAAGGTTTAATACGGGATAATATTCAGGAATACCTAATGGAAAACAAAATTATTAGTAATAGTCAGCATGGATTTATGAAGGATAGATCTTGCCAAACTAACCTTATTTGTTTCTTTGAGGAGGTAAGTAGGAATTTAGACCAGGGTAATGCAGTTGATGTGGTCTACTTAGATTTTGCAAAGGCTTTTAATACGGTTTCACACAAGAGGTTGGTGTACAAAATAAAGAAAATTGGACTCAGTAATAATATATGCACCTGGATTGAAAACTGGTTAAAGGACAGACAACAGAGGGTTGTCATAAATGGAACTTTTTCAGGTTGGGCTAAAGTCGTGAGTGGAGTACCTCAAGGATCGGTACTGGGACCCCTGCTTTTTAACTTGTTTATTAATGACCTTGAGGTTGGGATCGAGAGCAAAGTCTCCATCTTTGCTGATGATACTAAATTGTGTAAGATAATAGAATCAGAGCAGGATGTAATTTCTCTTCAAAAGGACTTGGTGAGACTGGAAACTTGGGCAGGTAAATGGCAAATGAGGTTTAATACAGATAAATGTAAGGTTATGCATTTGGGATGCAAGAATAAAAAGGCGACTTACAAATTAAATGGAGATATATTGGGGGAATCCTTGATGGAGAAGGATTTAGGAGTGCTTGTAGACAGCAGGCTTAGCAATAGTGCCCAATGTCATGCAGTAGCTGCAAAGGCAAACAAGATCTTATCTTGCATCAAACGGGCAATGGATGGAAGTGAAGTAAACATAATTATGCCCCTTTACAAAGCATTAGTAAGACCACACCTTGAATATGGAGTACAATTTTGGGCACCAATCCTTAGAAAAGACATTATGGAACTAGAGAGAGTGCAGAGCAGAGAAGAGCCACCAAATTAATAAAGGGGATGGACATTCTAACTTATGAGAGGCTAGCTAAATTAGATTTATTTACATTAGAAAAGAGGCGTCTAAGAGGGGATATGATAACTATATACAAATATATTCAGGGACAATACAAGGAGCTTTCAAAAGAACTATTCATCCCACGGGCAGTACAAAGGACTCTGGGCCATCCCTTAAGGTTGGAGGAAAGGAAATTTCACCAGCAACAAAGGAAAGGTTTTTTTACAGTAAGGGCAGTTAAAATGTGGAATTCATTACCCATGGAGACTGTGATGGCAGATACAATAGATTTGTTCAAAAATAGGTTGACATCTTTTTAGATGGGAAAGGTATACAGGGATATACCAAATAAGTATACATGGGAAGGATGTTGATCCAGGGATTAATCCGACTGCCAATTCTTGGAGTCAGGAAGGAATTAATTTTTCCCCTTAATGGGGTTTTTTGTTTGCCTTCCTCTGGATCAATAAGTAAATATAGATATAGAATAAAGTATCTGTTGTCTAAATTTAGCATAGGTTGAACTTGATGGACGTACGTATTTTTTCAACCTCATCTACTATGTAACTATGTATATGATGATTACCGTACAGTACATGCATCGATAAGCGGAAAAAAGGTAGTGCTTCACTTTAAGTACATTTTCACTTTACATACATGCTCTGGTCCAATTGCGTACGTTAATGCGGGGTATGCCTGTATGTGCAGCCTGTAGGCATCGTATGATAAAGCTATTACATAAATCTGTAATATTTCATAATATACATTACATAATAATGCATAGTCCTTTTTCTTCCATTACAGAAACGGGACTAATAAAACACATTAAATGCACAGCAGCACTCAACTAGTGGCCCATGGGCCAATTCTGGCTTATGAAGGACTTTGAAGTTGTCCTTGTTGAATTTCATTGAAAGGGTCAGTCCCTCCTGGAACCAAAGTGTATTAATGACAGTGCCACGTTTAAGGGTCAGTCGCTCCTAGATCCAATATGTTATGGTATGGGCACCGTTCATCTGAGTGGACGAAGAGACAAAAGCTGTCCTAGTTCAGATTGGAGAGACGTGACAAACCATGTAACGCCTGCTGGTAGAATGTGTGGCCTAACTATTAAAGATCCCACGGCTAGACAAGCAAAAGTGTGAGCAAATCATTTTTAGTCATTTCTCCCCCCCCCACCCCAAAATAAATAAATAAATAATATACATACATACATACACACCATTAGAACAATCTATGCATTACATTTTTTTTTAGGTCCCTTACTACAGTAGCAACTAGAAATCTAGAAGTGTCACAGCATAAAGCAGCCCAGCAGCATTTCTCTAATATACAGTCTGTCTATGAAAGATGGGAAAATATAAACAATGGAGAGGAATCGCGAGAATTTCATATTCGTTTATCTGAATCTCTGCCAAGTTCAGAGTGTTAGATATAGAGATAGATAGATATATCTATCTATATCTATCTAAATAATCAGATAAAACTGCATACCCTGGCAGGATTAAAGGGTACTAATGGCAGTGATATATTTAAGGGGTCCCATTTGGGTGATTGATGGTTTTTTTTTTTTTTTAACCCAAATCTGAAACCTAATAGTATTTTTAAATCATTTAAAGTTAGTGTTGCAAACACGGGGAGCGGAGACTTGGGAGAGGTATGATCTCCTCTGGTTGTTCCATTTTGTCCAATGTCAGTGTGTGTTCAACAAGACATTGTACATGTAAAGTCCCCCCTCTCTCCCCCTCCCCTTTATCATGATTTGCCCTCTGATAAGGACAGGGAGCACCAAGGGTAAAGAAAACATTCAATTCCCAAATGCTACTCCATGCAGAGGCTCCTAAAAATGCAATTTCTAGACAAAACAGAGGCAGCTAAATCTACATCAATTAGATTGGTACATTAGTTACAAAAGGTTGTATTTTGGCCAGCTATGTGGGACTGCCTCCTTATATAATAATCATTTAAAAAAAGGCATAGCTTTATAGTGAGTTTTAGTGTGAAAAAATTGCACTTCCCAGCCTAAGCATGTGAAATCTGACGTAGCCAGTCATAAAACTTCCATAAACTTACCTAACTCTGATAATAGCAAAGATTTGGTTGCTTTTATTTTGAAATGAATTACAAATTGCATTTCTCCGGGGCCCAGGATTGCCACCTCTCCGGGTTTGACCCACAGACTCCGGGTACTTACCTGCGGGCTACGGGTTTAGCTCGTCAATCTCCGGGTGGCAGCGTCTCCGGCATTCTTCTGCAATTCCCCCTCCAACAGCAGTGAACATGGCTGCACAGCATCAAATGACGCCGCATTGCCATGGCAACATGACGCTACGCGGTCATTTGACACCACACAGCCATGTTCACTGCAGTTGGAGGGGGTGTTGCAGAAGAATGTCGGGAGATGCTGCCGCCGCCGCCGCACGCAGCCAAGTACGGGAATTTTTATTTTTTTATATTTTCTCCGGGTTGGCCTTCAGTTGAAGGTGGCAAACCTGCCGGGGCCCCTGAATGGAGGACTGTTTGTCAAACAAGTGCTTCATTTACCCTTATCCCACCCCCCACCCTCCCCAGAGACAATGAAGACATGGGGAGGGTAGGATTTGTCCGTATTAACACACAGAGGGATCACTCAGAGGAAATCAAACCCATCCCAGGGCTCACCTCACCATATTTACACACACACTGTAAATAACGATTTAAAAATAAATTTAGGGGTCAGATTCGGGTACAGAAAAAGCCACCGGATGTGACCCCTTAAACATGTCACTAGCACAATTTGGGCCTAAGGAGGGACTGACCCTTTCCTGAAGCTAGGGTCACGTGTTGAGGTATGAATAGCTTCAGTTAGCTTTTTTTCAACCAAAAAAGTTTTTATTGAGTGTATGGTACAATCATCACATACTCTACCAACCCATTGTCGTATATAACAGTACACATGACAACTCATTTTGTATTTGGACTCACAAAAGACGTACCGGGGTTACGCACAGACTAACTAGACTTACAAACAGACTACACAGAGGAAGAGGTAGGGAGGGGGGGGGGGGTGAGGCACCCACAGAAAGGCTCCGGATCAGCTGGGCTCGTCCTGGAGATTACGGCCACAGAAAGTCCCCGTATCATTTGGGCTTTGAAGACTTCAGGTCTGTCAGATCCCAGGCTGGCTGCTATCTTAATGTTTGCGTACATCCGCGAGTGTGTATACTCGCTCCCTGCTCACTCACATTACTGCCGAATTTAGTTGTCCCTCTTTGCAGACTGTATTCTATGTCTCCCCGTCAGCCACACTCATCCAAGGAGAACGCGTCTAGAGCTATTAAAGCAATATGTTGGAGGCATTGATCCCTGGGATATCGTTCAGGGCTAACCATGGAGCCCAGACTTTTAGAAAGTTTGTGCCGGTGTCGTTAACCAGACTCGTTAACTGTTCCATCCGGCAGACATGCCAAATTCTATTTCTGATTTTTGGGATATTTGGTAGTTCGGGCTGCTTCCACAATGCTGCGATTTCGCACCTCAGGGCAGTTGCAAAATGTGCAATTAATTTGTGCTCCGACCTGTTTAACCCCGGGGTGCGTCTGGCCAGCAGAAACAACCAGGGGTCCAAAGGGATCGCGCAATCGAGAATACTCTGGAGTCAATTTCTGATATCTTCCCAGATTGGAAGTATCTTGGTGCAACCCCACAGCATGTGCAGCAAGTCTGCCTGCTCCCCACATTGTTTAGGGCACAATGGAGGGTAGCCCTTGACAAACTTTGATAATCGTAATGGGGTCAAATACCACCTCATCAGGACCTTATACGCGTTCTCCTTCAATGTCGTGCAAATTGAGCTCTTAGCTGCCGCTAAGACAATATAGTCCCAGTCCTCGTCCTCTAGTGTGTCCCCTAGATTTCTTTCCCATCTATTCTTATATTTTAATGTCACGGCGGCGTCTGGAGTCGGGCAGACTACCGCCCTGTACATCGTAGAGATAAGTCCCTTGGTTCCTGTTCCAGTAGAACATAGCTGTTCAAAATTAGTGCGTTGAGCCCGAATGGGAAATTTATCATAGAAAGCTCTTAGCTGGAGGTATCTAAAGAATTCTGAATTTGGAATTGATTTTTCAGACTTAATTTGCTCAAACGGTTTGATAGATATTCTACCCTTCAGGTGTAAAAGGCGAGTGTAGCCTTTCTGTGACCATATAATAAAATCTTTCTTCTGCAGGCCCGGAGCGAAATCAGGGTTTCCCAAAATTGGGGTCATCAAGGAGTGTTGTCTCATTAAGACGTGTTTATATTTGCTCTTGTCCCATACTGCCAATGAGCTAACAATCGCGGGGAGCGGATGTTTGAAGTCCTTGCGGACCTTATTTGGGAGCCAGATCAGGTCCTGCAATGCCACCGGGGCACAGCAGGCCGCCTCCAGCTCCACCCATCGCCTCCGACTAGGGTGGGTGTGCCACTGGATAATTTGGGTCAATTGGGCCGCTCTGAAGTATGATAACAGGCAAGGTACCGCTAATCCTCCTCTTGTTGTGGGCCGAATTAGTGTGCTAGTTTTGATGCGGGGGGTTTTATTACCCCAGACAAACTTCACCATTGCGGACTGTAACCGAAGGATCTCTTCCCTGATTATAGGGACCAGAAGAGTCTGAAATAGGTACAGAATTCTGGGAATGAGATTCATTTTTAGAGATTGAATCCTACCAATCCAGGATATGTTGTACCCTGCCCATTTCCGGAGATCTTCCTTCAGTGTCCGTATTAGTCTGGGGTAATTTGCCTTATAAAGGGTGCCTGATTGCTTCGTGATATTTATCCCTAAGTATTTTATGAAGGAGGTTTGCCATTTGAATTCAAAATTCACTGTGATCAGTTTCCTCGGTGGCCTTAGGAAAGTTGATATTTAGGGCTTCTGATTTTGTCTGGTTAATCTTGAACCCAGATATCGCATTAAATTCCCCTAGCAATTGAAAGACGTTCGGCAGAGTGGTGAGGGGCTGTGATATCGTGAGTATCACGTCATCAGCGTACAGGGCCACCTTATGTGGCTGGTCACTAATTTGGATTCCTGCTATATTCGGGCTGAGGCGGATGTGCGCCGCTAGGGGTTCGATGCATAGCGCAAAAAGAAGGGGTGACAGAGGACAGCCTTGTCTGGTGCCGCTCTTAATCCGGAATTCTTCCGAGGGGAAGCCCTGGTGCCTGACCTTCGCCGTCGGTCCCCGATACAGAGCGAGAATTGCCTCTATCATTCTCCCCCCCAAGCCAAACGCTCCCAGCGTCTCGCTCAAGTAGGGCCAATCAATTCTGTCGAACGCTTTTTCTGCATCTAAACTAAGCACCATAGACGGGATATGTTTTTTTTGCGCCAAATCAATCAAATCTATAATCTGTCTGGTGTTATCAGCTGCTTGTCGACCACATATGAACCCCACTTGATCAGGATGGACCAACTTGGACAACACCTGGTTAAGGCGGTTAGCTAAAAGTTTGGAAAAGATTTTTGTATCTGAGTTTATTAACGAGACAGGCCTGTAGCTTTTACAGTCCGCTGGGTCCTTTCCTTGTTTGTGGATTACTGAGATAGACGCCTGGAGCATCGAGCTCGGGATGGGGGCAACATCCAGGAAGGAATTACACAGTTTTAGTAAACGAGGAGCTAATATTTTGCGGAATTTCTTATAATAGAGATTGGAAAAGCCATCCGGGCCTGGGGCCTTGGCTGCTTTTAATGACTTCATTACCTCTAGGAGTTCCTCGATAGTAAAATCTGCCTGCAGTGCGTCCCTCTCCTCTCTGGTCTTTAATCGTGCTTTTGTGGTTGGCGTGTGTGCCACCTTCGCCCCATCGTAAAGGGTTTCATAGTATGTTTTAAATTCATTCACTATTTTTTGGGGGTCAGAGGTCAGATCCCCCTGCTCTGTTCGAATTGTCTGGATTTAGGAGACTTGGTTTTTGTCTCTTAGTTTGTTGGCAAGTAGGGTATCTGTGGCCTGTTTGCCTTCTCAAAAAATTTCCGCTTAGACCATGTCAGCTCCTTTTCAGCACGGGAGGTCAGCAAGATATTAAGTTTGGTTTTAGTGTCTAGCAACTCCTTAAGGGTCATTGCATCTTTGTTATTTTTATGCCGAGCTGAGAGGACTGCCAATTCTGCTTGTAGCTGATTGATTTTTTTGTCCTTCTCCCTCTTTCGCCTGCTTGCAATCCTTATGAGCTCTCCTCTCAGAGTTGCCTTATGGGCCTCCCATAGGGTGGCCTGCGAAGTCACGCTTCCCGTATTCTCTTGAAAATATTCCCCGATTCTATCCCCTACATTTTGGGCAATTTCGGGGATTTTTAGTAAAACTTCATTAAGTTTCCAGTTCGCTCCTGGTCTGTCTAGAATAAAATCGGAGCACCGCAGCTCTATCGGCGCATGATCTGACCACGAAATATCATGGATGCCCGAGTGGGAGATCTGTGAAACCATTCTACTGGATACAAAGAGGAAGTCTATCCTACTATATCTGTCATGCGGGTGGGAGTAGAATGTAAATCCTTTGTCCTGTCGGTGCTGTTCCCGCCATATATCTAAAAGGTTATTAGTTCTCAGCCCTCTATTCCAGGTTTGTCTGACCTTTGAGTTAGCTTTGCCGCTCGGGGTGCATCTATCCATTACTGGATCTAGAGTCTGATTAAAATCGCCCCCTAGTATTACGCATCCCTGTGCTATTCTCCGGAGAACAGAGAAGAACCTTTCCAGGAAAGCTTCTGTGCCTTCACTTGGCGCATAAACGTTTGCCAGTGTGATCGGCTGACCTCTTATTTCGCCGCTTATAATCAGAAATCGGCCGTTGTGGTCTTTTTTAATGGTCTTAATCGCAAAGGGCAAACGGTTATGCAGTAGAATGGCTACTCCTCTTTTTTTTTTTTGGCTGAAGCTGAGAACCAATTCCTAAACCTATAATCAATATATTTTGGTGAACTAGATTTGGAAAAATGTGTTTCTTGTAATAGAATTATGTCGGGGTCTGTTCTCTTGTAATCCGCCATGACTATGAAACAAAGAAAAGCCCGGGCGCTCCCTGATTAAGTTCTTAAGAACAGGGGCAATGTAACAATGAAATTTACAACCTTATAAATAAAGTTCCCCTCTGGTTCGTCTTCTTGTCCTATGGCTCAGACCCCAATAGGGTCCTTATCCAGGATCCTTATTAGTACAGGGATATAGAGAGAGAAAGGGGGAGCACAGGTTGAAGAATGTGGGGTATCTAGAGTATCTGAATAGATATTTATGGGTGTGTTTGAAAAATATATAATCAATCACTTACACGGCCTTGTGTAAATGCTCTCACAGCAAGGTTTACTTGTCTTGATGTTCCCTTGGTCGTTTGCCTTCTTCTTTTCAGGACTTGGTTTTCTTTCTGGATGTCTTCAGCAGTCCTCGGCTTACTTTGAGGATGTCTCCCTCGGAGTCAACAGATTAAAAACAGTGGTTTAGAGGGGAATACAGACAGTATTTAATAAAGTCCAAAAAAAAAAAAAAAAAAATATTTATATAAAGGCAGTAAATACTGCCGGTACTCACACGGGCTAGTGTGAGTACAATCCTAGGGGAAGGTATCTTTTTATCCGAAGTTTGTCTTTACACGTAGTGGTCTATAGGTATACTGAGGGTCAGGTGTGTAATGATATATATAAGTCAAATGATACTCACACGGCCTTGTGTGAGTAAATGCACATCAAGGTATCTTTATCTTGATAGTCCCCGTTTTCTTCTTGTTCGGTTCTTGATCTTCTTCCTGTTTTTCCTTGGTGGTCTTCGATTTCTAGTGTGGTAATCCCCCTCGGTGTGAACAAATTGAAAAACAATTGTTAGTGGGGAATTAACAACACAATTCTGTGATAACCCACTAGAAAAGCCCGAGCAGATATGTAAAAGCAGCAAAATGCTGCAGGCACTCACACGGGCAAGTGTGAGTGCAATCCTAGGGGAAGGTATCTTTTTTTCCTTTTTTGGTGTCTTTAAATCTGGTGCCCTGTAAGGGTAATGGCGGTCTGATAAGTATAGATCTATAAAAATAAAAATGATACTCACACGGCCTTGTGTGAGTAAATGCACATCAGGGTATCTTTGACTTCTTTATAATACTGACAGTATTAATTTCCTAGTGCCAGTGTAGGTAGATAACCCCTTCCTGGTGTAGATGCAAAATTGAACACTGTCACGATTTTCGTGGGCTACAACAAAATTTATTAAAGAAAGCTCTAAAAACAAAACATGTATAAAAACAATTAGAAAAATGCATTAAAAGAAAAAGCCGGCCGTCTGAAAGAAATTGCTTGTGGGTCTCGTGGAGCGCAGCTAACTTGCTCCGCGTCCGGATGTAGTGCTGCCTCCTCTCAGATCCACTCCTAGACGGTGGCTGTGCTGGGTCAAGATTGCCTAGTGGTCAGAGCAACGCGTTTCGACTTTTGGTCTTCCTCAGGCTCCGTAGTTTGGGGTTAAGGTTCGTGGCAGATATTTATACTGATGTCAGCCAATCCCCATTCTACTTTAGGCAATGTCCTCTGTTGTTCAATTAGAACTGATGAGTGCTGTGTAATGCACTCCGTTTTCTACTTCTGCACGTCATAGTGAATAAATAATTAAATAAATTGACGTATTTACTGGGTAGAGACTTGAACGTGGTTACATAGAAAATAGATCATAGTGAAACTTAATACATAATTTAAAAGACAATTGGTGACTTGTTCTACATAAAGAGTGAAGTAATATGTGATATACCAAATAAATCTGTGTGCTCTGTGAGGAATGCCTGCGTGATTAGTAATAATTTCATCTGTGGCTAGAATAAAGTTGCTATGAGTGATTAATGTGCATGTAATATTTCTAATGTGTTTTTTGTTAATGGTTAATTGAATGAGTGTTTTTATACATTACAGTTAATAAATATATATATACAACAGTGGGCTTAGGTGTCTGTGTTCCTTATTTTACTTATTATATAGTGTTTAAGTGAGGTTTAGTGAATGAGTATGTGCTTATTATATGAGTATGTGCTTATTTGCACGCTCATTTTTAATGGACGTTTTTTAATATATTAAAAAACGTCCATTAAAAATGAGCGTGCAAATAAGCACATACTCATATAATAAGCACATACTCATTCACTAAACCTCACTTAAACACTATATAATAAGTAAAATAAGGAACACAGACACCTAAGCCCACTGTTGTATATATATATTTACTAACTGTAATGTATAAAAACACTCATTCAATTAACCATTAACAAAAAACACATTAGAAATATTACATGCACATTAATCACTCATAGCAACTTTATTCTAGCCACAGATGAAATTATTACTAATCACGCAGGCATTCCTCACAGAGCACACAGATTTATTTGGTATATCACATATTACTTCACTCTTTATGTAGAACAAGTCACCAATTGTCTTTTAAAT
Source organism: Ascaphus truei (assembly GCF_040206685.1). Taxonomy (NCBI): domain Eukaryota; kingdom Metazoa; phylum Chordata; class Amphibia; order Anura; family Ascaphidae; genus Ascaphus; species Ascaphus truei. The sequence goes on from NC_134487.1 coordinate 190,785,841, forward strand.
TATGTATTAAGTTTCACTATGATCTATTTTCTATGTAACCACGTTCAAGTCTCTACCCAGTAAATACGTCAATTTATTTAATTATTTATTCACTATGACGTGCAGAAGTAGAAAACGGAGTGCATTACACAGCACTCATCAGTTCTAATTGAACAACAGAGGACATTGCCTAAAGTAGAATGGGGATTGGCTGACATCAGTATAAATATCTGCCACGAACCTTAACCCCAAACTACGGAGCCTGAGGAAGACCAAAAGTCGAAACGCGTTGCTCTGACCACTAGGCAATCTTGACCCAGCACAGCCACCGTCTAGGAGTGGATCTGAGAGGAGGCAGCACTACATCCGGACGCGGAGCAAGTTAGCTGCGCTCCACGAGACCCACAAGCAATTTCTTTCAGACGGCTGGCTTTTTCTTTTAATGCATTTTTCTAATTGTTTTTATACATGTTTTGTTTTTAGAGCTTTCTTTAATAAATTTTGTTGTAGCCCACGAAAATCGTGACAGTGTTCAATTTTGCATCTACACCAGGAAGGGGTTATCTACCTACACTGGCACTAGGAAATTAATACTGTCAGTATTATAAAGAAGTCAAAGATACCCTGATGTGCATTTACTCACACAAGGCCGTGTGAGTATCATTTTTATTTTTATAGATCTATACTTATCAGACCGCCATTACCCTTACAGGGCACCAGATTTAAAGACACCAAAAAAGGAAAAAAAGATACCTTCCCCTAGGATTGCACTCACACTTGCCCGTGTGAGTGCCTGCAGCATTTTGCTGCTTTTACATATCTGCTCGGGCTTTTCTAGTGGGTTATCACAGAATTGTGTTGTTAATTCCCCACTAACAATTGTTTTTCAATTTGTTCACACCGAGGGGGATTACCACACTAGAAATCGAAGACCACCAAGGAAAAACAGGAAGAAGATCAAGAACCGAACAAGAAGAAAACGGGGACTATCAAGATAAAGATACCTTGATGTGCATTTACTCACACAAGGCCGTGTGAGTATCATTTGACTTATATATATCATTACACACCTGACCCTCAGTATACCTATAGACCACTACGTGTAAAGACAAACTTCGGATAAAAAGATACCTTCCCCTAGGATTGTACTCACACTAGCCCGTGTGAGTACCGGCAGTATTTACTGCCTTTATATAAATATTTTTTTTTTTTTTTTTTTGGACTTTATTAAATACTGTCTGTATTCCCCTCTAAACCACTGTTTTTAATCTGTTGACTCCGAGGGAGACATCCTCAAAGTAAGCCGAGGACTGCTGAAGACATCCAGAAAGAAAACCAAGTCCTGAAAAGAAGAAGGCAAACGACCAAGGGAACATCAAGACAAGTAAACCTTGCTGTGAGAGCATTTACACAAGGCCGTGTAAGTGATTTATTATATATTTTTCAAACACACCCATAAATATCTATTCAGATACTCTAGATACCCCACATTCTTCAACCTGTGCTCCCCCTTTCTCTCTCTATATCCCAATCCGCCATGACTAGTCTGCGTTTCCCTGGGCTATTAAAGCCTTTCACATTGTGTGAAATGATAGTGATCTCTTTATTCATGAGTGTATTTCCAAACCTTGTCTATTTTGTAGTCAATCGTTGGAGCCCATGATGTCAGTGACGTGGGTCCTTTGTTTCTTTCTGGGGTTTCGGACTGCCGCCTGGAAGAACGAGGGAAAGTACACACTCTATGTTGGCTTTCTCTCTGATCTCTCTGCGTGCAAGGGTATTCCTTACTCACAGACGGAAGCCTCCGGCTCCGACTCCTCTCTTCAGAGACCTGTAGCTGTGGGATGGGGATACAGAGGAGGACACATTGGGGGGACACAAAAATACACATGACACATATTAGAACTTTTAATAACTGTCCGGTGAATGGGCGAGAACTAGCTCCCCCAATCCCCTTCTTTGCCTCACTTAGGCGTGCAGCCTGGACGGAGTCTGGGATGGCCCTCCATCCCCCTCTCCCGTCCTGAGTGGCTGGCCTAAGGGGGTCTTTCATGGGCCGCTCGCGGGGCTTCTCCCCTGCACCCATGTGGAGACTCATGTTCGAGGCTTACGTGAGGGGCAACATCCCTCCCCCCTCCTTTGTCCGTGCTGTCTATTGTTGTAACGCCAACCTTGTAATTATCTAAACTATAGCTTTAAATCTTTACTCACAAAATAACCTGTGGGATATAACATATAACTTGTAACTGCTTGCCACTGTTCTCCTGCCGTTCGTGACTCTACTATGGCATGTGTGGTGCTGCCCCGGGGTTGGGCCCTACCTTGGCCCTCAACCAACAGTCCCTGATTATCTGATTGTGTCCCCTTAACCTATATGAGTGGTCTGCATGTTGTTGCTCTGCCTGCTTCTCTCTAGTGTGGTGTGCGCTCTGCAATGGCTCTTTAGCTAATATCCCCGACTCTTTCATGCTTAACTAGCTAAACTCCCTCTCCGTTTTTCCTGCTGGCAATCGACGTCTGTCCCTGGGCGGGCCACGTCCGGGGCCCCGGTTTGCCGTTCTGCCTGCAGTGCGCCTCCGCAGTGTGAGTGGGTGCCCGGCTGCGCCGTAACAATCGCTGCTTCCCGCGCGACTTGCGCATCTCCTGATGCCGGCTGCTGACGACTTCCGGTTTCACTCGTCTGCCCCCTCCAAGATGGCGACCGCTTCACTTCCGATGACGTCCTTCCGGTGGGCGCCATTTGCCCTTCACCAGCCCGCGGGAGAGGATGCCTCCTCTCCTGTTCCCGCGCTGAAGAGCGCTCCACTTCCGCAACGAAGCCTTGTGGTGGGGCTGCTTCTGCGGCACCATGCTGGATGGCGTGCGTTTCACTGCAGCCGGCCATTTTCATCTCCAGGTAAGGTTTTAAGGCTTTCAGGTTTTTGGACTTTCAGGATTGTTTTTTCAGTAGCTGGTGTCACAGGACTCTGTAGACACGGGGCTCACATCAGGTTTAACAGTCCATCACACACTCTGGCATCAGCAGTGGTTAACCGAACTCGGGAGGGATTCATGAGGTGGCAAGCTCTCTTTTTATTAACCCATCGGGTAAACCGCAACCCAAACTTTCAAACTTTCTGGGAGATCTGACATTTTCCTCAGATCTCTGCGGGGACTACAGGCTCTCGGGGTGATTTGGATGACCCGGCTGTCCTCCATTCCGCTTCTTCCTCCCGTTCTTCCCTCCTGGGGCTTTTTGAAGGGCCGTCTTTCAGGCCCAATTTATTGAGGAAGTCCTCTTTCTCCTCTATCTCTTTCATTGATATGACCCTCCCGTTTTTTATAACCATTAGGCCAAACGGGAAGGTCCAACGATAACGTATTGCCCGGTCCCTCAACAGTCTAGTGACGGGCTGCAATGCCCTTCTCCTTGCCAACGTAAGCGGGGATAGGTCCTGGTATAGCTGCATCGTGGCCCCCTCGAACCGACAGGTACCCTCCGCTCTGGTGCACTTAAAGACAGCATCCCTGGTCTTAAAATAGTGCAGCCTGGCAATGACATCGCGCGGCTGCTCCATTGCTGCAGGACGGCTTCTAAGGGCTCTGTGGCAGCGATCCATGGCTCTTTCTGTTGCAGATAACTCAGGCAAGAGTGTCTCTAGCCACCTGGCAGTGAACGCCTCCACATCAGTTATTGTCTCTGGGATGCCGCGAATTCTAATATTGTTCCGGCGGTCCCGGTTCTCCGCATCCTCTTGCCTCTCCATTATCTCCGCTATCTGGGTTTGCATGAATGCGGCTTTTTTGTCTGCCTTTTTAATTTGTTTACTCGCTGTCGCCATTTTGTCCTCGAGGGCCCCCGTGCGCTCTCCTAAGCCCTGTACTTCTTGTTTTAAGTCCTGGAGCCCGACATATATCATGTTCTTCATATCCTGATATAACCGGTCAAAATCGCAGATACGAACTGGCATCTGCGTGGGCTCAACTGAGGGGTCCTCCTCCCGGTCCGAATCGGAGCCTGCGGTTGATTCTGGCGCCATTGCTGTGCCGGCGCTCCGTGGAGTGGAACGGCCCAGGAATTTTCTCATATCTCCCTCTTTCTTTTTCCTGGGGTTGATCGGGGCCATCACGGAGGTTTCTGCCGTGCTAATACTGTATTTTGGGAGTTTTTTTGGTTGTCTGTTACTGCTTTTCTTAGGTTGTTAGTGGAGGTGGGGGACAGAGCTCAGATGCTATGCTGCCATCCACTCCAGCCTCGCGCATGCGCCTCAGCTTCAGTTAGCTTTAACTCATGTCTTCCCTCTTCCAAAGCATGACAAGTCCTTAATGTCTTTCTTAACTTTATTGCAGGAGTAGAAAACACAGGAACTTGTAGGTGTAGTGTAGGCAGAGAGTGCTTCTCTATGTGGGATGCTTCTTATGAGGTTAGACTATGGTAAGAGAGAAAGGCCTTACCAGGGGTGGATGCAGACAGGACTGTACTCACTGTGACCTAGGGTGGAAAGGAAGTGAGGAGCAGTGTGGGTAAAGGGAATAGCCTTGGGACAGACTATCTTAAACAAACAGAAGGGGGGCAGACTAGCCCATTCTGGAGAGAAAGGCTGGGGCTGCTATGGCAACTCACAGAATGTCTGAGGGAACTACAACATGTAGCAATAATGTTGCATTTTACATGCAGCGTTGCTGCAGGGATAGGGGAAACTAACAGGCAACTAAAGGAGGGAGAAATGGATCCCATAAACTAAAGGAGAGAAAGAAGAATATGGAATCTAGTTCCAGGACACTCCCCGTCTGGTATCTGTAGATACCACTATATAACAGACTATGTGGAACATATGTGCAATGCATAACAAAGATATCATCACATTCTCAAACAATACAAGAGTCCATGTCCACATAGCGATGTGACACCGGCCAGTATCACTGGTATCAAGGTCCCTTGGTCAAGGTTCTTTGGCAAAGGATGCAGGGTGGATGCACAGCTCCAGGTTTGCTGGTTGCACCACAATGTCTTTGTGTAAAAGTCTCTGGCACTGTTTCCTTATAGCCTTGTGAGAGAACAGTCTTTTTTGTCTCTGTAGTTTTACCCACAGAATGCATCCCCTTGTAGGTTTGCCAGTCGTGGTAGCCTGTCGCTCTATCACCTGGCGTTTGGCAGAAGGAGATGGCTTTTGGCTCCTTGCGGAAGCGGAACAACACTCCTGGAAGACTGGTTGTCGAATCTAGTCCAGTAAAGAGGGCGTCGTTCATGGAGACTCCCTGAAGCTGAGTGCTGGGGCTGAACACTACCCGGATTTGATCGGGTTCCTGAGGGTGGTAGGCCCCAGATGATTGGAGGTACCGGCATTCTTCACCTTTCTTCATTAGAGGTGCTGGATTTGCGTGGCCGGTAAGGAGTCTCTTCTGGATGAAGGCCACAAAGTTGGTTTTGGTCTCCGGCTCCCTTTGTGGGTTGCGGCGGAGCGAAGTGAGCCTAGAGATGACAGGTTCTATATTGTTCAGGAGGCGTCTTTTTGGTGAACAGAATGGTATCGGGTTCACCCAGCTGCCCGGTCCGTCTTTAACGAGCTCCTTGACTGTTAACCTCGGGAATCCTCTATCTTCCCTCAATGGTGTTTGTTTGTCGTCGTCCCTTGTCGTCTGGAACGCTGTGCACCGTAGGTCATCGGTGCATTTCTCTTGCACGAGAACATCTCCGCGTAGTTTGGTTAAACGCTTTTGTTTCTCTTTGTTGACTGCCATCGGGAGTTTATTGTCTCCCCGGACGTAACGAAGAACAGTCTCTTTTGCCCTAGTAGAACCCTTTATGAAATGTCTCTGTGGCTGTCTCTTTTTGGATGTGTGAGAGGACAGTCCTTTTGACACTGTGGCTTCACCTGTGGGGCGCAATCTTTTGCGGCTATGCCAGCCGTGGCAGTTGGTTGCTTTGTCGCTTGATACTCTGTGGAGAGGAACAACTGTACATCTTAGTCGTGCCACTGCTCGCGAGAGGACTGTTTGATTTGTTCATTGCCTTTTGGGCGATCCTTTTGTCGGTCACCTTTGGGAGGTTACTTTCTTCCTTCGGTGGAATCGACTCATCATCCTTAGCTGTCTGGACTGCTGAGCATCCCAGGCCATTGTCACATCCCCCTGATGTGAGGATGTTTTTGTTGATCTCAGGGGTATGACCTTGTCTCTTCTCTTCACTTGGCCCTCCTATCACTTGGAGTTGGCCAAGACATGATTCAGAGAGGGATGTGTGTCCACATTCTGTTACCACCGTTCTGCGGGCGTCAACATAGTCTCGTCCGTGCTCTTTGTCGGTGCACGCGTTGCCCACTATCACCCATCCTAGGTCAAGTCTTTGGGCGTATGGCGCGTTGTGGGGTCCGTTAAGCTGTTTACGGACTTTATGAACCCTCATGATGTCCCTACCGAGCAGCAGCAAGATCTTGGCGCCTTGTTCTACCGGCAGTATGTAGTTGGGTATTCCTCTGAGGTGCGGGTAATGGCGTGCCATGTCCGGTGTGGGAATCTCGTCCCTGTTTGTGGCCATGTGGCTGCACTCGATGAGTGTGGGGAGAGCTATCTTCACTCTGTTATCCACCGAACGTATGACGTAACCGCTTGCTCTTCTCCCTGTTGACTCAGTTGACCCTGCACAGGTTCTGAGGGTGTAGGGTGAGGCATTGTCCTGTAAGTTGAATAGGTTGAAGAACTCCGTCTTCGCCAATGATCTGTTGCTTTGGTTGTCGAGGATTGCATACATTAGAATAGCCTTCTCAGGTTGTCTCTGGGGGTGCACTGCGACAAGGCATATTTTGGAGCAGGATATTTTGTCACCTTCTTTTCCGCAAACTTCAGTGCGCTGAGATGTGACGGATGTTGACTCTCCTTCTTTCTCCCCGCCATGCTCCGCTACGGAGGATGGGTTCTTGAGTTGGTGGAGTGTCAGCGCCTCTGGGTGTAACGCTGTCACGTGCTTGTCACTTTCGCACACTGTGCATTTGATCTCTTCTTTACAAACCATGCTAGGTGAGTCGTGGAACCGCAGCACCTGAAGCAAACTCTGAATTCTCCAGGTAACCTCTTGCGTTCCTCTAGGGACTTCATCCTGAACCCAAAGCACTTGTTGAGTGGGTGTGGCTTCTTGTGTATGGGACATTCCCTGTTTGGGTCCCTTGTCTCCGGCAACCGTCTGATCGGGAGTAGTTTGGGTCGTGGGAGGCACGTCCGTCCTACGGGCCGAGATGGGTGTTTGGGTGTTACCATATCTCGTCACTGGTCTCTCGTTCCTCAGGCTGCTTGCACTGTATGTGGTTTGAGCACCTAAGAAGAAGCTGGGGTCGTTCCTCGTCCTTGCTGCTTCGCGAATGAAGCTCAAGAAAACTGAGAATGGGGGGTAGACGACTTGCTTCTCCCTTTTGTATTTGGAGCCTTGTGAGATCTATTTTTCTTGGAGGTTGAAGGGTAGCTTCTCCAGGATGGGTCTCACTCCACGAGCTGAGTCTAGGACGTTGAGACCTATTAAGGAATGGTCTTTCCTTGCGAACTCCAGTTCTTGCAGCAGGTCCCCGAGCTCTCGTAAATTCGAGTAGTCTTTAGTTGTGATCTTGGGGAAGCTGTCGACTCTTTTGAAGAGCGAATCCTCGACTGCTTCGGGGCTGCCGTAGGACTCTTCTAGCCTTTCCCACACTAGGTCAAGACCTACTTGGGGTTGGTGCGCGTTTGCCGCGCGCAGTCTATTCGCGTGCTCTCTGGATTCGTTCCCCAGGAACTTGAATAGCAGGTTGAGCTCTTCCCTTGCTGAGAAGTCCAAGCTGTTGATTGCGTCTTTGAACAGGAACTTCCACGTCCGGTAGTTCTCATGGCGGTCGTCGAAGCTGGTGAGTCCTGCTTGCACCAGGTCACGCCGGATCATGTACTTGACTATGTCTGTCAGGCCTGAGGCTTCGGCGTGTTTGTCCCGTTCTGAGGTAGTTGCTGGGAGGGTCTGTGCGGTCGCTTCTTCCTTGGCGTGGACGCGTGACGACTGCTGGTCGGTGTGAGGCTGCGGCAGTAGCGGCGGCGGCTGTCTGTTCCTCCTCTTCTATGCGCGCTCTTCCTGCTCTTATGGCTGCCTCTCGGCGACTATATTCGGCCCTGGCACGTGCGGCCTCTGCGGTGGCTCGTGCCTTGGTAGCGTTTGCGCTTGCGCTTGCCGCGTGAGATTGCGCTGATCTTGCTGATCTTGCTGAGTGTCTGGATCTGCTTGAACGCTGCGATGCGATTTCCTGCAAAAGGTCCTTTCTCTTATTCTCAGCTTCCGTGATGGCAGTTTGCACGATGCCATCGCGTTCTAGGTCAATCGCCTTTTGTAGGTCGCGCTCTCGTATGCTATCTTCCGTGTTAGTTCTTGTTAGATAGGTGAAATACGCATGTGACAGTGCTTGGTAGCGCGAGTGATCTATCTTCAATTGAGTTATTGCCTGCTCGAGCTGTTGTACACAGTTACCAGCGCCGGCAACATTGCATATCCCAAGTGTGGTTGTTTCCCAGGCCAACTCTAATTTAGCGCGGTGCGCTTCAATGTCAGTCTCATATTTTTCGCGGGCCTTTTGTGTCAGTGTGACTGTCCGTTTAGGCCTTGCGTCTGTCTGCGCCTGTTGCAGTTGCGCAGCGGTCTCTGTGTCTGAGTGATCGCTCTCCTGCGTGATGTCTGGTGAGGCTCCGAGTTCTGCCATGCTGTAGGTGTGTGTAGGCCTTTAGCCAGTGCGTGTGGCGTGCGGTCTTTTTACCTGTGTCAGCGATGGGCGTCTGTCTCAGATGATGCCGAGCGGTGTCCTGCAGCGTTGGGGTAGCTGTACTCACAGGTATCCGGTGGCTCTGACCCGTGTCCTGGCGGGTGTCCAGTGGCGTGGCCCTTGATGGCACTGGCCGTGGGGACGTGCGCAGGGGTAGGTGAGATGGTGGATCCTCACTATGGGGCTGTGCAGAGGGTGAACTCAGACAGAGAAAGGCAATTAGGTTTGTGTGTAAGCTGTACTGTCAGATTGCAAGGCTACTGCCTTGTGTGCAAGGTAGTTTGCTTATCTGTAAGGCTGCAGGCTGTGTGCAGTTTGCTGTATAAGGCTTGCTGCCCTGTCTGGCAGTGTGAAGCTGCTGCTTGTCCAGAGACTATTCTGTATAGCATAAAGTCTTTGAGTGGTAGCTCCTGTGTGATTCCCTAACACAGGTCTTTGTTTTACTGTGCTGTTTAAACTGCTGCTTGTTTTGCAGAAAGTTGTAGCAGTTTGCTGTATAGCTGTGTAGAGCTGCACTTTTGTAGCATGAAGGCTGTGAGTGATAGCTTCTGCGTAGACCTCTAGTACACGGTCTCTCTCTTACTATCCTGAAGCTAGGGTCACGTGTTGAGGTATGAATAGCTTCAGTTAGCTTTAACTCATGTCTTCCCTCTTCCAAAGCATGACAAGTCCTTAATGTCTTTCTTAACTTTATTGCAGGAGTAGAAAACACAGGAACTTGTAGGTGTAGTGTAGGCAGAGAGTGCTTCTCTATGTGGGATGCTTCTTATGAGGTTAGACTATGGTAAGAGAGAAAGGCCTTACCAGGGGTGGATGCAGACAGGACTGTACTCACTGTGACCTAGGGTGGAAAGGAAGTGAGGAGCAGTGTGGGTAAAGGGAATAGCCTTGGGACAGACTATCTTAAACAAACAGAAGGGGGGGGGGGGGGCAGACGAGCCCATTCTGGAGAGAAAGGCTGGGGCTGCTATGGCAACGCACAGAATGTCTGAGGGAACTACAACATGTAGAAATAATGTTGCATTTTACATGCAGCGTTGCTGCTGGGACAGGGGAAACTGACAGGCAACTAAAGGAGGGAGAAATGGATCCCATAAACTAAAGGAGAGACAGAAGAATATGGAATCTAGTTCCAGGACAGACCCCTTAAACAGGTCCCTGCCCAATTTCTTAACATTAATAAATCGAAAACGGAAAATCCGTGCGTTACCCAGCTGATAAATAAGAGAAACACATGTAACTTTGGGACTGTTGCTAAGCAGACTACTTGCACATCAGCGAAGTGAAGAATGTTAATTTCAAGTCAATTCCTGATTGATCCTGTCCTATAAACTGGTATTTTATATATTTTTGCTGAAACAGGGGTTTTTTTTGTTGTTGTTTTTTTAATCTTGAAACTATGTGCCTAGGCAATAAAAAATACAAATCAAATGGAAAAAAACAACACGTCACTGCCATTAGTACACTTTGGTCTCACAATAAAATGGGAAGACAACACACTGCATTACTGCAGCAAAAAGACTTTGCCCACCATAAAAATAAGTGTCTCCTCCTTTTTACTATTGCAGAGAGGATTAAGCAGCAATACCCATGGTGTACTATTACTTTAAATATTACCTGAACCCGGTGAACTGCGGGTTCCTGCCCTCCGGGGACACTCACATTTCCGAGAGATTTGTAGGTTGAAGTAGTTTTTGGCCAAACTGTAAATGCAGTTGCGGGGTCTCCGACAGAAACCAAATCATCTCACAATGACATCAATATTTACCTGCGGCTGCCGCACTCATCCGGTAATTAAAACTACCAAAATCTCAGGCCAGGGGGCTGGGACCTATTCTGCAGGACCACCATAAAAACATCACAAGAACAATGTGCGCTGCGGGCTGCAGATTCAATGGCTGGCAGCTTCATTGTTATGTTTTGATTTCATTTGACGATTTGGGAGCCAACCACTTTCTCAGGTCCCTGCTCACTCCCCACAGCAAACACCCCACTCCTCGCAGCACACAACGTCCCACTCCCCACAATGCCCCACTCCCCGCAGCACACAACCCCCCAATCCCCAAAGCAAACAACGCCCCGCTCACCGCAGCACACAACGCCCCGCTCCGCATAACTTCACACCACAGCACACAACATCCTACTCCCCACAGCCCCACTCCCCACACCATCCCGCAGTACACAACGCCCTGCTCCCCAAGTCACCCTGCAGCACACAATGCCCCGCTCCCCACATCGCCCCGCTTCCCACAGCACACAACGCTCCACTTCCCAAAGCGCACAATGCCCCGCTCCCCACAATGCAGCACACAACACCCCACTTCCCACAGCACACAAAGCCCCGCTCCCCACAACGCCCCACCACGCAGCACACAAAGCCCCGCTCCCCACAACGCCCCACCACGCAGCACACAAAGCCCCGCTCCCCACAACGCCCCACCCCGCAGCACACAAAGCCCCGCTCCCCACAACGCCCCACCACGCAGCACACAAAGCCCCGCTCCACACAACGCCCCACCCCGCAGCACACAAAGCCCCGCTCCCCACAACGCCCCACCCCGCAGCACACAAAGCCCCGCTCCCCACAACACCCCACCCCGCAGCACACAATGCCCCCTGCAACACCCCCCGCATCGCTCCACTTGTTGTGGAGAAACCCCTGCCCCACTCCTGCAGCATCACCCCGCTCCACGTTGCATTTCCCCACTCCCCGCAGCATAGCCTGCCAAATCGCCCCACACAGCGCCCAGAATTACCCCCCCCCCTGCCACACTCCCTGCATCACGCCGCTCCACGTAGCATTCCCCACTCCCACAGCATCGCCTGCCACATCGCCCCGCACTGCGCCCAGAAACACCTTCCCGCCCCAGTCCCTTCAGCATCACCCCGCTCCATGCAGCATGGCGTCCTGTAACGTCCCGCACAGCGCATAAACGCCCGCCCCGCGGCATCACCCTACTCCCTTGCAGCACACAGAAATGTTCCCCGCAGCTCACAGAAAGCTCGCAGCCCACGCCCCCCGTAGTACATAACGCTCCCCTCCCTACATCGCCTTCGGCAACATCGTCCCACATCGGACACACTCTGCTTCCAGATATGTGCATTCTGATCGTATCCATTTAGAGATTTCCTCTCCATGAATACGCCCCTTTCTGAACAATTCAACCTATTTGCAGTTACAACCCTGAGTGAGATTGCGTTCCAGAGGAACTGTGCGAGTGAAAAACGGTTTCTTTTATCTCTTTTTCATACAGAAGGTGATCATTTCACTGCGTGATCCATGTGTAATGTGTGTTTGTGACTAAAAGATCCCATGAGCAAGAGACTAAAGGGAACACAACGATTCTCAATCTGGTATCTGTGACGTATATACCAGAGGCGAGCAAACGTTATTTGCTGCGACCCCCCCCCCCCCCCCGCCCGCCTGTCGGTGCGCCCCCTCGCTTATCTCGGCTGTGGGACGTCACGTCAAGTGACCCGCGGCATCAATGGACATCACGTTACCGTGGCAACAGTGATGTCACATGACCCCGCGGTGTCACTTGACATTGCATTGCCATGGTCACGCGTTCTGAAACTGGCAAGTAGATGTTGCAGAGGCCTCGCGCAGCACCCCCTGCATTTTAATTAAATGCCTTGGGGAAGAGCGCAGTACCTCTGCAAACGCCCGCGCCGCCGCTCCCCCCCCCCCCCAAAAAAAACATTGCGCACCCCAGCCACCGCACTGCTAGTATATACAACCACTAAAATAATTATATATATATATATATATAAAAAAACAAAGTCAAATTCTGAGCTTAACCCATTCGCTGCCAGAGGCCTGTTGCGCATTGCTGAGCTCAGGCAGTGAAAGAGTGCAGCCTGGCATTGTCACTCACTGTAGAGATGGCTGCCTCGCGTGCCACTTCCCTTGTCCAGTTAAGGTCTTCGCCTGTTGGGAACGAGTTATTCCTCAGGTAAATTTTTTCCATAGGCAGAATCCTGCCGGTTGCCTGTAAGAAAAACAACGTGAAGAGCGATTATTCAACCTGCAACCTCCTAATTTCCTACCGCACGGTGACACAAACCGGAGGCATATCTGTGACCCATACACATTGTACCACCCAGCGCTGGGTATCCGTGACAATGACAGGAGGGATCTGTGACCCATACACATTGTACCACCCAGCGCTGGGTATCCGTGACAATGACAGGAGGGATCTGTGACCCATACACTCTGTACCACCCAGCGCTGGGTATCCGTGACAATGACAGGAGGTATCTGTGACCCATACACTCTGTACCACCCAGCGCTGGGTATCCGTGACAATGACAGGAGGGATCTGTGACCCATACACTCTGTACCACCCAGCGCTGGGTATCCGTGACAATGACAGGAGGGATCTGTGACCCATACACATTGTACCACCCAGCGCTGGGTATCCGTGACAATGACAGGAGGGATCTGTGACCCATACACATTGTACCACCCAGCGCTGGGTATCCGTGACAATGACAGGAGGGATCTGTGACCCATACACACTGTACCACCCAGCGCTGGGTATCCGTGACAATGACAGGAGGGATCTGTGACCCATACACACTGTACCACCCAGCGCTGGGTATCCGTGACAATGACAGGAGGGATCTGTGACCCATACACATTGTACCACCCAGCGCTGGGTATCCGTGACAATGACAGGAGGGATCTGTGACCCATACACTCTGTACCACCCAGCGCTGGGTATCCGTGACAATGACAGGAGGGATCTGTGACCCATACACTCTGTACCACCCAGCGCTGGGTATCCGTGACAATGACAGGAGGGATCTGTGACCCATACACACTGTACCACCCAGCGATGGGTATCCGTGACAATGACAGGAGGGATCTGTGACCCATACACTCTGTACCACCCAGCGCTGGGTATCCGTGACAATGACAGGAGGGATCTGTGACCCATACACACTGTACCACCCAGCGATGGGTATCCGTGACAATGACAGGAGGGATCTGTGACCCATACACTCTGTACCACCCAGCGCTGGGTATCCGTGACAATGACAGGAGGGATCTGTGACCCATACACTCTGTACCACCCAGCGATGGGTATCCGTGACAATGACAGGAGGGATCTGTGACCCATACACTCTGTACCACCCAGCGCTGGGTATCCGTGACAATGACAGGAGGGATCTGTGACCCATACACTCTGTACCACCCAGCGCTGGGTATCCGTGACAATGACAGGAGGGATCTGTGACCCATACACACTGTACCACCCAGCGCTGGGTATCCGTGACAATGACAGGAGGGATCTGTGACCCATACACTCTGTACCACCCAGCGCTGGGTATCCGTGACAATGACAGGAGGGATCTGTGACCCATACACATTGTACCACCCAGCGCTGGGTATCCGTGACAATGACAGGAGGGATCTGTGACCCATACACATTGTACCACCCAGCGCTGGGTATCCGTGACAATGACAGGAGGGATCTGTGACCCATACACTCTGTACCACCCAGCGCTGGGTATCCGTGACAATGACAGGAGGGATCTGTGACCCATACACTCTGTACCACCCAGCGCTGGGTATCCGTGACAATGACAGGAGGGATCTGTGACCCATACACATTGTACCACCCAGCGCTGGGTATCCGTGACAATGACAGGAGGGATCTGTGACCCATACACTCTGTACCACCCAGCGCTGGGTATCCGTGACAATGACAGGAGGTATCTGTGACCCATACACTCTGTACCACCCAGCGCTGGGTATCCGTGACAATGACAGGAGGGATCTGTGACCCATACACATTGTACCACCCAGCGCTGGGTATCCGTGACAATGACAGGAGGGATCTGTGACCCATACACATTGTACCACCCAGCGCTGGGTATCCGTGACAATGACAGGAGGGATCTGTGACCCATACACTCTGTACCACCCAGCGCTGGGTATCCGTGACAATGACAGGAGGTATCTGTGACCCATACGCTCTGTACCACCCAGCGCTGGGTATCCGTGACAATGACAGGAGGGATCTGTGACCCATACACTCTGTACCACCCAGCGCTGGGTATCCGTGACAATGACAGGAGGGATCTGTGACCCATACACATTGTACCACCCAGCGCTGGGTATCCGTGACAATGACAGGAGGGATCTGTGACCCATACACATTGTACCACCCAGCGCTGGGTATCCGTGACAATGACAGGAGGGATCTGTGACCCATACACTCTGTACCACCCAGCGCTGGGTATCCGTGACAATGACAGGAGGTATCTGTGACCCATACACTCTGTACCACCCAGCGCTGGGTATCCGTGACAATGACAGGAGGGATCTGTGACCCATACACTCTGTACCACCCAGCGCTGGGTATCCGTGACAATGACAGGAGGGATCTGTGACCCATACACTCTGTACCACCCAGCGCTGGGTATCCGTGACAATGACAGGAGGGATCTGTGACCCATACACTCTGTACCACCCAGCGCTGCCTATCTGTGACTCATTGTCTGTGTCTTCCACTGCAGGGAGACACAAAGAGGGGACCTGTGGTCCATGGAGTCTGTCCCACCCAGTTTAGGGTGACCGACCGAAGGGACCAATAAGCCCGAGTCTCTTACTAGCCCCACAGGTTCATTACGTGACACAGGCACCCCTGCAGGGTGACACAGTGACCAAAGACAGCTACAGCCCATGCAGTGTCCCCCTTCCCAGTGCAGAGAGATGCAGAAAGAGGGGACGTGTGTAGTCTGTTCTGCCCACTGTAGGGTGTAACAGTAAAAAAACAGTAGGAACCCATGATACTGTATTCATGTCACTGTAATGTTACAATGCCTGGATGCTTATCCTGTCCCACACAGTGCACATGACCAGTACTATGAGAGTATACACAGAGGTGGAGCGCAGTACCCGTTGCACATCAGAGTCCAGCTGCAGCCCCCAGCGCTTCAGTTCACTTTGTGCACCTTCAGTGCTTTTGATCCTCTCCAGCAGATTCCCCAGGGAGATGTGATGCTGCTTTGGGCTTAGGGTAATCTGCTGCGTCAGGTCCTGAGGGGAAGAGAGCGGGAGTCAAACGTGAAGACAGCTACTGTATCCCCCGCATGTGCTGCCTCCAACACGGGGGACGGCACTTACAGTACCGTTCCCCACACCACATACAATGACATTGATGCTGCCTCCTGCTTAGCTATACAAAAGGTGCACTTCCCCCACTAAGACCTATTTAGAAAGTGAGCTCCGTGCGATGTGCTTTAAAGCAGATAAACAACCGGATTTTCTATTTTGTTGTATTATTATTATTTTTTTAACAAAGGCCCAAACCCTGCAGTAAAGTGGCCATAAGGGCAACTCCTGCTGTCTATTCTCAAGTCCCCCACCAGGCAGCACAGAGCTGTTTTCCATGCAGACGACAAATGATATTCTCAGAATAAATGTCTAATGTTAACAGGGTTTGTTGTGATGTGTTTAATGCGTCTCGGGGTTCTCTATAATATCTTTATTAGTAACATTACAAATGGTTTGTAAAAGGGAAATAATACACGTTTTGCAGATGAGACAAAGGTCGCTCTTGACACTCAACAGCGAGGTAACACAAAAAACAGTTCTGACACTCCAGGGGGGGGGGGGGGGGGGGAACTACAGGATTAACCACTTGGGTAATAGTTCACTTGGCTCACAAACTGCCAAAAGCAGAATATAGGGTTCATAGCAATGCAAGGTCAACTGCTACAGAGGAAAGGGATCTGGGAGTCATTATTTCAGCAGACTTAAAAGCAGGCGCGCAATGTAACAAAGCAATGGGGAAAGCCAGCAGGACGTGAGGTTGTGTAGGGAGAGGTATTCGCAGCAGAGGGTTGGGATGCCACTTTATACAGTAGATCGTTGGTGAGACCTCATCTACAGCAGGGGTGCTCAAATCCAGTCCTCAACACCCCCCCGACAGGTCAGATTTTAAGGATATCCCTGCTTCAGCACAGGGACAGTCTTCGACAGCTATTGATTGATCCACCTGTGCTGAAGCAGGGATATCCTTAAAACCTGACCTGTTGGGGGTTCTTAGGGACTGGAGTTGAGCACCCTTGACCTAGAGCAGTGTTCAACTCCGAAGACCAAATCTCCAGGTCATAAATAAAAGGTTGTGCAAAGAAGGGCTACTAAAATGGTGCAGTCTACATCAGGGGTGTGCAAAGTTTCCTACATGTGCCCCCTGTCTCCTCTCCCACCCGGCTTGCGCCCCCCCCCCCCCTCCCACCTGCACGGCTGCAGTGTCAAATGAAGTTGTGGGGTCATGTGACGTCACATTGCCATGGCAACGTGTCACGTGACCTCGCGGCCGCCGGGTTGCCATGGAGACGCGCCGCTGGAAGGAAAGGTAAGTAAAAGACACAGATGCTTCACTCAATCCCCGGCATTTATTTTAAATGCTTTTGGGGAAGAGCGGGGCCTCTGTAACAGCCGCCACCCCCCTCCCCCCCGCGCACTCCTGGTGAATGATCCCAATTGAGAGAGGGGGGAAGGTGGGAGTATTGCTGAAACTTTTAAATACATAAAGGGTGCACAGGAGGGAAGCATATTGAGGGGAAAGAAGTCCTAGAACAAGAGGTCCTGCTCTGAAGCTAGGGGGCGGAAGAGACACACTCAGGGGAACGGCGAGGAAGTCCTTCTTCGTGGAGAGAGTTGGATTTCAGGAACAGCCTCCCAACAGAGGTGGTAAGGGAATTCACACATGCATGGGATAGATACAAGGCTATCCTGAATACGAAAGAAAGCCAAGGACCAGAAAGGGCCCGGGGTTTCACAGACAGGAAAGTGGGCAGACACGTGGTTCCTATCTGGTTGCTACATTCTAGGCTTCCTTCTGGTCCTGAAGAGGTTGAACACCTGCAGTTGGAGGAAGCGCTGCTGCATTATACAGCTATATAAATCCTGCAGGGAGGTGATGGCACAGCCTGAGCACACCTCCGGCAGGTAACGTGAGGCTCGATACCTTCATGGCCCGAAAGTCTTTCCTCATTTTGTCTGGGATCCCAGTCATAAAAGCGAGTTCAGGGAGGAGCAGAATCACACCGCGGACCTGGGAGACAAGGGGAGGGAGGAGAGAGAGACAAGGGGAGGGAGGAGAGAGAGACAAGGGCGAGAGAGGAGAAGAGGAGAAGAGGAGGCGAGAGAGAGAGAGGAGAAGAGGAGGCGAGAGAGAGAGGAGAAGAGGAGGCGAGAGAGAAGAGGAGGCGAGAAAGAGAGAGAGAGAAGAGGAGGCGGGAGAGAGGAGAAGAGGAGGCGAGAGAGAGAGGAGAAGAGGAGGTGAGAGAGAGAAGAGGAGGCGAGAAAGAGAGAGAGAGAGAGAGAAGAGGAGGCGGGAGAGAGGAGAAGAGGAGGCGAGAGAGAGAGGAGAAGAGGAGGCGAGAGAGAGGAGAAGAGGAGACGAGAGAGAGAGAGAGAGAAGAGGAGACGAGAGAGAGAAGAGGAGACGAGAGAGAGAGAGGATAAGAGGAGACGAGAGAGAGAGAGAGGATAAGAGGAGACGAGAGAGAGAGGAGAAGAGGAGACGAGAGAGAGAGGAGAAGAGAGAGAGGAGAAGAGGAGGCGAGAGAGAGGAGAAGAGGAGGCAAGAGAGGAGAAGAGGAGGCGAGAGAGAGAGAGAGAGGACAAGATGAGACAGAAGCGAGAGGGGAGGGGACACAAGGGGAGAGAGGAGATGGGCAAGAGGTAAAGGAGAAAGAGAGAAAAAGGAGAGAAGCGTTGAGAGAGATTGAAGTCACACAGCACAGGGACACAAAGATACACACATGGCAATGGAAGAACTGAACCACAGCCCAGAGAGGGGGGAGTCACACACACAATACAGGGACATAATGACATATGCACAGTGCAGCAACAATGGCATACAGTTATGTGAAAAAGAAAGTACACCCTCTTTGAATTCTATGGTTTTACATATCAGGACATAATAACAATCATCTGTTCCTTAGCAGGTCTTAAAATTAGGTAAATACAACCTCAGATGAACAACAACACATAACATATTACACCGTGTCATGATTTATTTAACAAAAATAAAGCCAAAATGGAGAAACTGTGTGTGAAAAACTAAGTACACCCTTGGTGCTTCCATAGGAATTAAGATGCTAAGTAGCAGACAGGTGCTGCTAATCAAATGCCCTTGATTAATTGATCACCAGCAAGTGTGACCACCTCTATAAAAGCCAAAGTTTTAGCAGTTTACTGGTCTGGAGCATTCAGGTGTGTGTTAACACAATGCCAAGGAAGAAAGACATCAGCAATGATCTTAGAGAAGCAATTGTTGCTGCCCATCAATCTGGGAAGGGTTATAAGGCCATTTCCAAACAATTTAAAGTCCATCATTCTACAGTGAGAAAGATTATTCAAAAGTGGAACACATTCAAGACCGTTGCCAATCTTCCTATGAGTGGACGTCCCAGCAAATTCATCCCAAGGTCAGACCGTGCAATGCTCAGAGAAATTGCAAAAAAAAACAAGAGTTACATCTCAGACTCTACAGGCCTCAGTTAGCATGTTAAAATGTTAAAGTTCATGACAGTAGAATTAGATAAAGACTGAACATGTATGGTTTGTTTGAAAGGGTCGCCAGGAGAAAGCCTCTTCTCTCTAAAAAGAACATGGCAGCACGCTTAGGTTTGCAAAGTTGCATCTGAACAAACCACAAGACTTCTGGAACAATGTCCTTTGGACAGACGAGACCAAAGTGAAGATGTTTGGCCATAATGCACAGTGCCACGTTTGGCGAAAACCAAAACACAGCATATCAGCACAAACATCTCATACCAACTGTCACGCACGGTGGTGGAGGGGTGATGATTTGGGCTCGTTTTGCAGCCATAGGGCCTGGGAACCTTGCAGTCATTTTGTCGACCATGAACTCCTCTATATACCAAAGTATTCTAGAGTCAAATGTGAGGCCATCTGTCCGACAGCTAAAGCTTGGCCGAAATTGGGTCATGCAACAGGACAATGATCCCAAGCACACCAGCAAATCTACAACAGAATGGCTGAAAAAGAAAAGAATCAAGGTGTTGCAATGGCCCAGTCAAAGTCCAGACCTCAACCCGATTGAAATGCGGTGGAGAGAGCTGTGCATAAACAAATGCCCACAAACCTCAATGAACTGAAGCAACATTGTAAAGAAGAGTGGCCTAAAATTCCTCAACAACGATGTGAGAGACTGATAAAGTCATAAAGAAAACGATTACTTCAAGTTATTGCTGCTAAAAGGTGGTGCTACAAGCTATTGAATCAGAAGGTGGACTTAGTTTTTCACATATGGCTTCTCCATTTCTGGCTTTATTTTTGTTAAATAAATCATGACTCAGTGTAATATGTCATGTGTTGTTGTTCATCTGAGGTTGTATTTACCTAATTTTAAGACCTGCTAAGGAACAGATGATTGTTATTATGTCCTGATATGTAAAACCATGGAAATCAAAGTAAAAAAAGTGAAAAAAACCTCCAAAGCATATAGCAAATGTAAATACAGGCAGTCCTCGGTTATCCGACACAATGTGTTACTCAAAATGGCGTTGAAAGGTTCTGTTCCTGAAGGCATTTTTAACACTAAAATACACGAAATATTTTATGCATGCAATAAGATATGCAGCACACACATAAATTATATAGTCTATATACTGTATTATATATATAATAAAATTAATAACATATTATATAGTATAATATAATATTATATAGTACAATATTATATATATACGCTCTTACGACGCTTTGCAACGTTGTTTATGTGTATGTGTATAGATATACACACATACACAACGTTGCAAAGCGTCGTAAGAGCGTTGGATAAGCCGTTTTGGCGTTGTAAAAATGAACATAGGTATGCATAGGTATGCATTGCACAGCGTTGGATAAGCCATTCATTGTAAAGCAAAGCGTTGTAAAACGAGGACTGCCTGTATACTGTATGCTCATTTGCATGTCTTAGGCAGGTCTGCAACCCCGCCTTTCAACATTATCACCCAGCACTTCCACTGCAGCAAGGGATTCTGGGAAATGACATGCAAATGAGCACACAGTGCCACTTTTTGCTTCAAAAACCATTTTATACATGGTTCCCTATAGGCTTAAGCTTGCTGCATGGTCACAGCTTTGAGCACAGCCAGTTAAGATGCCTAGCCAGAAAACCCAATCACAGACAGCTGTTTCGACCTTAATGGGTCTCATCAGTGTGGGGTTGGTTAACTGGCTATGCATCTTAACCCAGAATCCCATTCCCAGAATCCCTTGCTGCAGTGGAAGTGCTGTGTGATAATGTTGAAAGGCGGGGTTGCAGACCTGCAGAGTGTGTGTGTGTGTGTTCGTTTGTTTTTTCTCTCTCTCTCTCTCTCTCTCTCTCTCTCTCTCTCTCTCTCTCTCTCTCTCTCTCTCTCTCTCTCTCTCTCTCTCTCTCTCTCTCTCTCTCTCTCTCTCTCTCTCTCTATATATATATATATATATATATTTCTTCTCACATTACCCCCCTCTCTCTTTCTTTTTCACACCACTGTATGCACAGTGCAGGGACACAATGACCTATGCACAGTGCAGGGACACAATGACCTATGCACAGTGCAGGGACAAACACATAGAAGTTAGGAAGCCATGCTCATCTGGATTCAGGGAGCTGTATATGCCAGTAGATTATATTGTGCAGTGAGGATTCAAACATGCACACAGCAAAAAGACACCGACTGTGGAATCCACAAGGACACTGCAGCAAGGAACAAACATAACTACACTAACTGTACCTACACTATGCCTCATTGTACACACTGCACACACCGCCCACCTTGCCATGTGGCTCCTTCCTCTCATTGGGTCTGTGAACCAGCAGCGGCTGATCAATCTCCTTCACACTGATCCCATAGTTCTTACTAAAGAACAAAAGACACAAATCATGAGCGGTGGAGCAAAAACAGGCCTACAAAGCAGCAAGGACTAGGGGAGATGAAACTGTTACATATACATAGTAGATAAGGCTGAAAAAAAAAGACATGTCAAGTTTAACTTATGTTACTGATCCAGAGGAAGGCAAATAAAAAACCCCAGTGAAGCATCCAATGGTGTCTCATAAGGGGAAAAATCCATTCCTTCCTGATCCCAGTAATGGAAATCCGATTTCTCCCTGGATTAACAGTTAATAATACACAACTCTCACTGTAAATTTTTCCCAATAAGCAGACACAGACCGTGCTTCCTAATCGGTCTCCCCGCAGGGTTAATCTGTTCTCGGGAATTAGCCGGTTTCCTGGGAGTTCCCTTTGGTCCAGGTATTCAGTAGCCAGGGCTCCTTTATTCCCAGGTGGGCTGAATGCTCCTGAGTAGGTATGGGTGTGTCCAGGAGTCTGACTGGGCTGGAGAGAGAGCTGCACCATGAGTCACTCTTGGAGGTAGAAGCCTTACTGCCGAGTCTCGCACCTCCTGCCTGGAGATGATCTCCAGAACAGCCGACAAGGAGCTGGAAGGCCCAGACTGCTGGATAGATTTACCGTGCTGCCAGGGGGGTCTGCCTGTGATGGGGAGTCCCTTCAATGTGATAACAGCCCTCCCTGTTGGGACAGTACCAATCTTAAATATCTTTATTTGCGGCTTTGCTGCTGTACCAAAATAAACCGCTCCAGCACGTACCATTTGAGCCTTTCATCCTTGTACTGCAAGGCTTAGAGCCTTGGGCAACGCCAGGCCTCAAGGGCCACCAACAGGCCAGGTATTAGGGATAACCCTGCTTCAGCACAGGTGGTGCAGTCTTCGGCCACTGATTAAGTCACCTGTGCTGAAGCACGGATATCCTGAAAACCTGACCGGTTGGTGGCCCTTGAGTTGCCCACCCATATTAGCGGCACGCCCCTCCTTTTACCTGTAATAGTCAAGGAAGCTCATTTCGGTGCCGTCTGGAAGGGTGAACGTGTCCTTGGGACTCATGTTCCACTCGATGTCGTCGATACGATAGGTGCGGTTGTTGTACCTCGTGATCACGATGCTGCCGATCAGTTGTTTTGAAATCTCATCCTGGAAGCTGTCTTTGTTCTGCTGATAAAGCATGTTCCTGGCACGCGGGGCGAGAGAGAGGAGGGACGGCTCAGTGACGCCATCTTTGGCAATCCTTGGTAATTTACCTACAAGCCCAATCATCTGAAGAATGTAACAATCTCATTGGCTTCTTACACAAATGCAACCGTGCAGAGATTTGACTGGAAATTAATTACAAATTACATTTCTCAGTAGCCTATAAATGGGAAGGGGGGAGAGTGCTTTTCAATCTTTACCTTTATCCCACCCTGTACTTATCAGACAGCCAATAAAAGATAAGGGGAGAGGGAGAGAGGGGACATTTTTGCCTGTGCAAACTCCTGTTCAATATCAGACAAAATTTAGCAGCCAGAGGAAATCCAATCCCTCCCAAGTCTCAGCTCACAATGTTTACAAACAGACTTCAAATAAGGATTTTTTTTAAAATACTTATAGGTGTCAGATTTGGGGAAACAAGCCAGGTGTAACCCCTTAAACAGGTCACTGCCAATGGTACACGTTGGTCCTAGGAGGGACTGACCCTTTAAAGGAGCAGCTCCAGCAAACAGGGGTCAGTCCCTTGCGGTGAAAGGGGTGTAGAGGAGAGTTATGGGTAGAGTGCAGGAGACGAGCAGGTGCATAGTGAGAGATCAAAGTTGATATGTACGAAGGAACATAAGAGTGGAGAGCCTTAAAGGTAAAGAGGAGAACTTTGTAGGCGATCCGAAACGTGACGGGAAACCAGGAGAGGGATTTAAGGAGGAAATGAGCAAGGGATGTTCTGGGAAAATGTGAAATTATTCTAGCACCAGAATTTTGGATTGGTTGCATGGGGAAAAAAAAATGTAAGTCAGTGTGTGCCTGTTAGCAGTATGGTACAATAATCCAGATGAGAGGATAAAGGTATGCATTCGTTTTAGCAGTATATTGACTAAGGAAAGGACGGATCTTTGCAAAGTTATGTTATGGAGGAAGAATAAAAGGGGGGGTGGGGGGGGGAAAGCCACACCTAGGAAATGTGATTTGGCGACAGGGTAGATCGCAGCACCATTTACGAAGATGAAAAAAGGGGATATTAAGCCAGGTTCAGGAGGAAATATGAGCTCAGTTGATGAACAGCATCAGAGCCGCTGAGAGATAAAGTAGGATAAGCAGGGGAAAATGACCTTGGGATTTTACATCATGGAGATCTTTGGCTACTTTAGTCAGGACAGTCTCCGTTGACAGAGCTGTACAAAAGTCAGGTTCTAGCAGGTCCAGAACGAGACGTTCTAACAGTTTGGAGGCAAAAGGCAGGAGGGATATAGGGCTGTAGTTGGTAAAGCATGTAGGGTCAATGATGGTTTTTTTAGAATAGGTCTGACCACCGCATGCTCATAGGATGAGGGTGACGTGCCAGAGGACATCGTGGAGTTGCAGATATTGGTGAGAGTGAGAACTACGAGAGGAACAAAAGTTCTGATCAGGTGTGAGGGGATAGGATAGAGAGGGCATGCGACCGAGGGAGAAGAGAATATCAGCTTACAAACTTCCAACTCTGTAACAGGAGAAAAGGCATCAAGAGTTGAAAGAGGTTTTAGATAAAAGTAGAGAGGAGGGGCAGAAGGAATCTTACCGTAGATAGGATCCACTTGACAATTAAAAGTATTGGCAAAGGCTTGAGGAGAAGTGAAGGAAGGATGGGAAGTTGGAGGAGAAGGTCGGAGGAAGGAATCAAAGACAAAGGAAAGATGGCGGGTGCTGGATTGGATTTGGGATGAGTGACGCGAAGTAGTGTTTGGCCTCAGAGAGCAGAGTTAAAACAGGAGAAATGTACTGTGTAGAAAATCAGCACGAATGAGAGATGTCCTCCATAGGCGTTCAGAGGAGTGCGTGCAAAGGAAGTGTGTTTATGAATTTAGTCAAGATTTAGACTCGGGTTAGAGGGACGGGTGCGCTGTAGAAGAGGATCCAGTTGTAAGATGACAGGATTGTCAGGTTCAGAGGAAGGAGAGAGTAGATAAGGTAATATTCAGCGTAGATGCCTCAACAGAGGTCAATGAAGCAAATGTCTCGAGTGTAGCGAGTACACAAGGTACGAGGGGGGAGAGAGGGATGAGTGGTGGTGAATAATATGAGGTGATGGTCAGAGAGGAAATTAGAGACATCAGAAAGAGAACAAGTTTTGTTTTTCTTTTTAAAGACCAGGTCTAATCCTTGTGGGTGCTAGAATTAGTCCACTGGTGGAGGCCAAAGAAGGTGCCCTGTAAACTGAGGGAAAATCAATATGACAGTACAAGTCCCACAGTACAAGGATAGGAAAGTCAGGAGAAAGAAGAAAAGCCAGGATTCAAAATCTGAGAGAAATGTGGGGTAGAGGATGTAGAGGTAGAGGATGTAGAGGTTGTAGTGGTAGAGGATGTAGCGGTAGAGGACGTAGATGAGGTGGAGGATGTAGAGGTAGGCAGCCGGTAGATGACTGCCAAGGTCAGAGAGAGAGGGTCGGAGATCGGGAATTCAAAATGAAGATAATGAAACAGAAGGAGACATAGGACAGAGTTGATATCGGCAGCGGGAGGAGACCTATCCCCTTCACCCCAGCGATTGGGGCGTGGAGTGAGAAAGAGACAGCAGCCTCCACAGCAGAGACCTGTTGTGAGGCAGGTTTCTGATCGAAGGGAGTAAGAGCAGAAGAGAACGTGGACAGCCAGTTAAAGAGTGGACATTCCAGAGGGCATCGGATAATGGAAGAGACATAAGGAACAGGTATTAAGTACTCGCTGTGGTCGCATAACCAGAGGTTTGTGGGCCCTGAGGAGGGGTGACCGGTAACTCACATGATGTTCAGCACAGAATCATTGCGGATAACCTTGTGTGTGATGTCTGCTAAGAGAAACAGACCCCCATCTGTCCTACGAATGCTGGCTGCATATCCCTGCCACACCTGTAATCTGAAAAGAGATGGGGAGGGGGGGGAGTGAGAGAGGTTTCTACAGGATCCACAACTCAAAATCTAAGACGACAATTTGTCACCAACATCTGCAGATATAAGGTATACTTCTTATGGAGGGGTACTCTACACAAGTCACAGGCCCCTTGTATTTGTGTCACTGCAGTGGGAGTGATTGGGACAGACAGCATGGGCCATAAGTCTCTTCTGTCTGTGACTCCTCCTCCCACGGGGTGACAGTGACAATGTCACACCTCCACGACAGCTCACCTGTACTGCTGCAGCACCGTGGCACTTGTGGGGTCATAGAAGTTCTTTCCGACCAATTTCATGTCCAGAATTTTCATTAACCTGAAAGAGATACTTACAGTTTCTGTCAGGAAGGGCTGGGAACCCATATCATATTATAGGATGCACAGGGAGGGAGAGCGTGGCCTCCTTATATTATAGAATGGGATGCACAGGGACACGACTTCCTTATGTTATAGAATAGGATGCACAGGGAGAGCGTCTTCCTTATGTAATAGAATAGGATGCACAAGTGCAAATTGGGCTCCTTACCTCCTAATTACCACATTATAGAAAGGCATGCACAAGTCTGAGCTGGGCTCCAAGATTTTGGTCATCTGGATAGCGACCGTAATCTTCGCTCCATCAGTCCGACGCTCACTCTCAAGCTCTACCTTCTGCAGAGGGAGAGAGGGGCAGGTGTCATCAAAACGCTACGTCTCATTAACCTGCTCGCAGTCAAGGAAATGTAAGTCTCTGCTTTTAGCACCGCAAGATTAGTTTAAGGCACCATAAAATGATGTTCAAAAGGTTGGGTTTTTTTGGGTGCCTTTGTGAGATGGCACC
This sequence comes from Ascaphus truei, assembly GCF_040206685.1. Lineage (NCBI taxonomy): Eukaryota > Metazoa > Chordata > Amphibia > Anura > Ascaphidae > Ascaphus > Ascaphus truei. Next base: position 190,812,386 of record NC_134487.1, read on the forward strand.
TTTAACCCTTCGCTGGGATCCAGTTTCTTTTTAGGGAGATCCCATGGAAAGGAAATTAGCACAAAGATATTGAATGAAGAAAGCAAGACAATCATTTTAACCCGGACCCATACAAACTAATCGTAGATCAGGGAGAGCAGTTTATCCGTCACCATACTGTAGGATAACTGCAATAGATACCAGGTGGCCCTAGTGGCAACATGTCTAGGACACGGACTACAGGCTAAAACCAGCAAATATTCCAGTTTATATCCTGGACTCATCACAGATACTTTGGCAAAAGGTTCAAGATTCAGTGACAGCTACTGGTCACGAGCTGCAGTCATGTCAGAAACAATTTTATTAAAGCAGCAATCCTGGTTTACATAATATCTTTTTACGTCATTCGAACCGGAGTACTCCCCAGAGCTTACACATTTTTGAGCGTCACAAAATACTTCCCGTTTTAGTTGCCGTGGTTTTACTTTAGGGCAATCAAGAGACACGGCCAATCTCATAGGTCAAAAGAAATCTGCAACATGATGGCGTTACAGCTTCCTATTGCGTGGCCGCAGGAGCCATCTTTGAAAACACAGAACTTCAACCAGCAACTAAAATGGTAGCCATGTCAGGAACTAAACAAATAGCACAGGGTTCAGGTCTGGAGAACCCCTGGTTAAAATTCTGTTAAAAAGAATCCAGCAGGGGGCGCATGCGCGAGGCTGGAGCGGATGGCAGCATAGAATTTGAGCTCCGTCCCCCACCTCCAATAACAACGTTAAAACGACAGTAACCGACAACCAAAACAAACTGTAAACACAGTGTCAGCACGGTAGATACTCCCGTGATGGCCCCGCTTACCGCCAGGAATAAAAAAGAAGGCGATTTAAGGAGATATCTAGGCCGTTCTACCCTACGGAACGCCAGTGCAGCGATGGCGCCAGAATCAGCCGCAGGGTCCGAATCGGAGAGGGAAGAGGACCCCCCAGTTGAGCCCACACAGATGCCTGTCCGAATCTGTGATTTTGACCGTCTCTACCAGGACATGAAAAACATGATTTATGTAGGGCTCCAGGACTTAAAAAACGAAGTGCAGGGCTTGGGGGAGAGGACGGGGGCCCTCGAGGACAAAATGGCGACCGCAACTAAGCAGATTAAAAAGGCGGAGAAAAAAGCCACATACATGCAAGCCCAGATAACGGAGATACTGGACAGGCAGGAGGATGCCGAAAACCGGGATCGCCGCAACAATATTAGAGTTCGCGGCGTCCCAGAGGCAATCACGGATGTGGAGGAGTTCGTCGCCAGGTGGTTGGAGACACTCCTGCCTGAGATACCTGCAGCAGAGCGGGCCATGGATCGCTGCCACAGAGCCCTTAGAAGCCGTCCTGCAGCAATGGAGCAGCCGCGTGATGTTATCGCCAGGCTGCACTACTTCAAAACCAGGGATGCAATCTTTAAGTGCACCAGAGCGGAGGGTGCCTGCCGGTTCGAGGGAACCACGATGCAGTTGTTTCAGGACCTGTCCCCGCTCACGTTAAAGAGGAGAAGGGCGCTACAACCCGTCACTAGGCTGCTGAGAGAACGGGCAGTTTGTTATCGTTGGACCTTCCCGTTCGGCCTGTTGGTCATTAAGAACGGGAGGGCCATATCAATGAAAGAGCCCGGGGAGAGTGAGGACTTCCTCAATAAACTGGGTCTGAGAGAGGGCCCACCAAAAAGCCCCAGGAGGGAAGAACGAGAGGAGGCAGAGTGGAGAACCGCAGGTCCGTCCAAATCCCCCCGAGACCCTGCAGTCCCCGCAGTGATCTGAGGCAAATGTCTAACTCCTCAAACGGACTGAAAGTTAGGGTAGCGGTTTACCCAATAGTTAAATAAACAGAGAGCTTGCCACTTTGAGAACCCTTCCAGGTTCACTAACCCGCTGCTGGTGTCACCAGGCGTGCTGGACTGCTTGCCCTGAAACAAGCCCTGTCTCAAGAGTGATCTGGGACATCAGATGGAGTAACAGCGACCTGAAAACCCCCCAAAGGGAAAAAAAAAAAAAATAAATTAAAACCTAAACCCCTACCTGATGATGAAAATGGCCGGTCGCAGTGGAACGCAAGACACCCAACATGGCGCCGCAAGAGTCGCCTCACCGCATGGCTTCGTTGCGGAAGTGGAGCGCTTCCCGGCACAGGAGCAGGTGAGGGGACGTCCTTCTACACGGGCTCGTTGAGGGAAAATGGCGCCCGCCGGAAGGACGTCACCGGAAGTTGAGCGGACGCCATCTTGGAGGGGGCAGACAGACGGGCGAAACCGGAAGTCATCGTCAGCCAGCGCCGGAGGACGCGTCAATCTCGCGGGATGCTGCACACATTAGAATACTACCAGCCACCTACCCAACCACAACCCAGCGGCGCAAAATTGATGGAACGGCAAGCCGGAGCCCCGGCCGTGAACCAATGAACGGCAGAAGCGAGCGGACAGCAGAGGCAGCGGGGGGGGGGGGGGGAAATCAACAGGCCATATAGAGGGTAGAAGGGGATAGCGGATAATGAAGCATAGCAAAGAGCACACCATATCGGTGGGAAGCAAGCAGAGCAACACCACTCACACCGCTCAGCTAGATTAAGGGATCACAGTTGCATAAACAGGGAGGGCTGGTCAAGGGGCAAGACAATACCTAACCTCAGGGCAGCAACGCGCAGAGGCACATAACATAGCTAAGGGTACAAGCGCTGCAGGAGAACAGGGGCAAGCAGTTACACTCCGTATTTCACACTCTACTTTTGAAGTTAACAGTTGAAGTTAAACGATAGAGCCTAATTAATAAAAGGTTGTCGTTACAACATTAAACAGCACAGACAAGGGAGGGGGGAGGGGTGCTGCCCCTCGCGAAGGCTTTGTGCATGAGTCTACACATGGGCGTAGGGGAGAAGCCCCACGAGCGGCCCATGGAAGTCCCTACTAGGCCAGCCAAGCAGGACGGGAGAGGGGGATGGAGCGCTCCCGAACTCCGTCCAGGCTGCACGCCTGGGAAGGGCAAAGAAGGAGATTGGGGGAGCTAGTTCCCGCCCAGTCCCCGGACAGTTATTAAACGTAAGAATGAGTGTTAAGTTGTGTATTTTTGTGTCCCCCCAGTGTGTCCCCTTTGTATCCCCATGCCGCAGTTCCAGATCGCTGAAAGTAGGAATCAAATCAAGAGGCGCCAGCCACCCTCGCCGCTGACACCATGGGCTCCGACGGTTGACTACAAAAGAGAAAAGGTTTGGAAATACAATCATGAGTAAAGGGATCACTATTATATCACACATTGTGAAAGGCTTTAACAGTCCAGGGAAACGCAGACTAGCTATGGCGGACTACAAAAAAACAGACCCTGACATAATTCTATTTCAAGAAACTCATTTTTCTAAATCTAGTTCACCAAAATATATTGATTATAGGTTTAAGAATTGGTTCTCAGCTTCAGCCAACAAAAAAAAAAAGAGGAGTAGCCATTCTACTGCATAACCGTTTGCCCTTTGCGATTAAGACCATTAAAAAAGACTACAACGGCCGATTTCTGATTATAAGCGGCGAAATAAGAGGTCAGCCGATCACACTGGCAAACGTTTATGCGCCAAGTGAAGGCACAGAAGCTTTCCTGGAATGGTTCTTCTCCGTCCTCCAGAGGATAGCACAGGGATGCGTACTAGGGGGCGATTTTAATCAGACACTAGATCCAGTAATGGATAGATGCACCCCGAGCGGCAAAACTAACTCAAAGGTCAGACAAACCTGGAATAGAGGGCTGAGAAATAATAACCTCTTAGATATATGGCGGGAACAGCACCGACAGGACAAAGGATTTACATTCTACTCCCACCCGCATGACAGATATAGTAGGATAGACTACCTATTTGTATCGAGTAGAATGGTTTCACAGATCTCCCACTCGGGCATCCACGATATTTCGTGGTCAGATCATGCGCCGATAGAGCTGCGGTGCTCCGATTTTATTCTAGACAGACCAGGAGCGAACTGGAAACTCAATGAAGTTTTACTAAAAAATCCCCGAAATTGCACAAAATGTAGGGGATAGAATCAGGGAATACTTTCAGGAGAATACGGGAAGCGTGACCTCGCAGGCTACCCTATGGGAGGCCCATAAGGCAACTCTGAGAGGAGAGCTCATAAGGATTGCAAGCAGGCGAAAGAGGGAGGACAAAAAAATCAATCCATTACCAGCAGAATTGGCAGTCCTCTCAGCTCGACATAAAAATAACAAAGATGCAATGACCCTTAAGGAGTTGCTAGACACTAAAACCAAACTTAATATCTTGTTAACCTCCCGTGCTGAAAAAGAGCTGACATGGTCTAAGCGGAAATTTTTTGAGAAAGCAAACAGGCCAGATACCCTACTTGCCAACAAACTAAGAGACAAAAACCAAGTCTCTCAAATTCAGACAATTCGAACAGAGCAGGGGGATCTGACCTCTGACCCCCAACAAATAGTTAACGAATTTAAAACATATTACGAAACCCTTTACGATGGGGCGAAGGTGGCACACACGCCAACCACAAAAGCACGACTACAGACGTTCTTAACAGAAGCTCAATTGCCTAAAGTGACCAGAGAGGAGAGGGACGCACTACAGGCAGACTTTACTATCGAGGAACTCCTAGAGGTAATGAAGTCATTAAAGGCAGCCAAGGCCCCAGGCCCGGATGGCTTTTCCAATCTCTATTATAAGAAATTCCGCAAAATATTAGCTCCTCATCTACTAAAATTGTGTAATTCCTTCTTGGATGGTGCCCCCATCCCGGGCTCGATGCTCCAGGCGTCTATCTCAGTAATCCACAAACAAGGAAAGGACCCAGCGGACTGTAAAAGCTATAGGCCCATCTCTTTAATAAACTCAGATACAAAAATCTTTTCCAAACTCTTAGCTAACCGCCTTAACCAGGTGTTGTCCAAGTTGGTCCATCCTGATCAAGTGGGGTTCATATGTGGTCGACAAGCAGCTGATAACACCAGACGGATTATAGATTTGATTGATCTGGCGCAAAAAAAACATATCCCGTCTATGGTGCTTAGTTTAGATGCAGAAAAAGCGTTCGACAGAATTGATTGGCCCTACTTGAGAGAGACGCTGGGAGCATTCGGCTTGGGGGGGAGAATGATAGAGGCAATTCTCGCTCTGTATCGGGGACCGACGGCGAAGGTCAGGCACCAGGGCTTCCCCTCGGAAGAATTTCGGATTAAGAGCGGCACCAGGCAAGGCTGTCCTCTGTCACCCCTTCTCTTTGCGCTATGCATTGAACCCCTAGCGGCGCACATCCGCCTCAGCCCGAATATAGCAGGAATCCAAATTAGTGACCAGCCACATAAGGTGGCCCTGTACGCTGATGACGTGATACTCACGCTATCACAGCCCCTCACCTCTCTGCCGAACGTCTTTCAATTGCTAGGGGAATTTAATGCGATATCTGGGTTCAAAATTAACCAGGCAAAATCAGAAGCCCTAAATATCAACTTTCCTAAGGCCACCGAGAAACTGATCACGGTGAACTTTGAATTCAAATGGCAAAGCTCCTCCATAAAATTTTGAGGTATAAATATCACGAAGCAATCAGGCACCCTTTATAAGGCGAATTACCCCAGACTAATACGGACACTGAAGGAAGATCTCCGGAAATGGGCAGGGTACAACATATCCTGGATTGGCAGGATTCAATCCCTAAAAATTAATCTCCTTCCCAGAATTCTGTACCTATTTCAGACTCTCCCGGTCCCTATAATCAGGGAAGAGATCCTTCGGTTACAGTCCGCAATGGTGAACTTTGTCTGGGGTAATAAACCCCCCGCATCAAAACTAGCACACTAATTAGGCCCACAACAAGAGGAGGATTAGCGGTACCTTGCCTGTTATCATACTTCAGAGCGGCCCAATTGACCCAAATTATCCAGTGGCACACCCACCCTAGTAGGAGGCGATGGGTGGAGCTGGAGGCGGCCTTATGTGCCCCGGTGGCATTGCAGGACCTGATCTGGCTCCCAAATAAGGTCCGCAAGGACTTCAAACATCCGCTCCCCGCGATTGTCAGCTCTCTGGCAGTATGGGACAAAAGCAAATATAAACACGTCTTAATGAGACAACACTCCTTGATGACCCCAATTTTGGGAAACCCTGATTTCGCTCCAGGCCTGCAGAAGAAAGATTTTATTATATGGACACAGAAGGGCTACACTCGCCTTTTACACCTGGAGGGTAGAATATCTATCAAACCGTTTGAGCAAATTAAGTCTGAAAAATCAGTTCCAAATTCAGAATTCTTTAGATACCTCCAGCTAAGAGCTTTCTATGATAAATTTCCCATTCGAGCTCAACGCACTAATTTTGAACAGCTCTGTTCTACTGGAACAGGAACCAAGGGACTTATCTCTACAATGTACAAGGCGTTAGTCTGCCCGACTCCAGACGCCGACGTGACATTAAAATATAAGAATAGATTGGAAAGAGATCTAGGGGACACACTAGAGGACGAGGACTGGGACTATATTGTCTTGGCGGCAGCTAAGAGCTCAATCTGCACGACATTGAAGGAGAACGCCTATAAGGTCCTGATGAGGTGGTATTTGACCCCATTACGATTATCAAAGTTTGTCAGGGGCTACCCTCCATTGTGCCCTAAACAATGTGGGGAGCAGGCAGACTTGCTGCACATGCTGTGGGGTTGCACCAAGATACTTCCAATCTGGGAAGATATCAGAAATTGGCTCCAGAGTATTCTCGATTGCGCGATCCCTTTGGACCCCTGGTTGTTTCTGCTGGCCAGACGCACCCCGGGGTTAAACAGGTCGGAGCACAAATGAATTGCACATTTTGCAACTGCCCTGAGGTGAGAAATCGCAGCATTGTGGAAGCAGCCCGAACTACCAAATATCCCAAAAATCAGAAATAGAATTTGGCATGTCTGCCGGATGGAACAGTTAACGAGTCTGGTTAACGACACCGGCACAAACTTTCTAAAAGTCTGGGCTCCATGGTTAGCCCTGAACGATATCCCAGGGATCAATGCCTCCAACATATTGCTTTAATAGCTCTAGACGCGTTCTCCTTGGATGAGTGTGGCTGACGGGGAGACATAGAATACAGTCTGCAAAGAGAGACAACTAAATCCGTCAGTAAAGTGAATGAGCAGGGAGCGAGTATACACTCGCGGACGTACGCAAACATTAAGATAGCAGCCAGCCTGGGATCTGACGGACCTGAAGTCTTCACAGCCCAAATGATCCAGAGCCTTTCTGGAGCTGTAATTTCCAAGACGAGCCCAGCTGATCCGGAGCCTTTCTGTGGCAGCCTCACCCCTCCCCCCCCCCCCTCCCTACCTCTTCCCTTGTGTAGTCTGGTTGGTCTGTGCGTAACCCCGGTATGTCTTTTGAGAGTCCAATTACAAAATGAGTTGTCATGTGTACTGTTATATACGACAATGGGTTGGAAGAGTATGTGATGATTGTACCATACACTCAATAAAAACTTTTTTGGTTGAAAAAAAAAAAAAAAGAATCCAGCATGTTAGCCCTATCCCGTCCTTCCTGCTTTGCAACCTCTTCAGCAAGAGACATCCCCTGTAAATGCAGGGATCTGCCGTGGTTATTACAGTGGGTAAGGGGGCAATAAAGATTGATGTGCGGGCACCCCTTCACTGTGCTGGGCCTGCACCCCCTCCCTCCCCCCCTCATACCGATGCCAGCTTTACAGGAAGGAAGAGGATGGAGCCGTCAAACGCAGTCACATCCCCTGTCACGGAGCGGTGTTCCTTCATCATCCCAAAACGCATGCTGCGGCACTCCACATTAGGACTGAGTAGTGGAGGGAGAGAGAAAGATGAGAAATAGGGACGAGTGCAGAGACATTTAAAAAAATTAAAAGAAGAGATATGAGGATGAGAGAACTAATGTGGGACAGAGGAGTTAGGGATAGAGAGGAGAGAGAATATAAAGGGATAAAGGCAAATGAGAGAAATAGGCAGGAAGGCCTGGGAGGAGCTGCTGCACACAGAAGGTTCTGTCTGGCACTCACACGAAGGTGACGTGATACTGATACACTGCCTCATTCTTGCAGTGGATCTTAATGAGGTTCAGACCCAACGCGGTAGGGGTCCCTTTGGTGCCCTGCTTTATTAGAGGCTCCCTGCAGGGGAAATGGGAGAGATACAGAAAGTCAAGTATTATCTGATGCAGTGGGGTGCGCAATATTTTGCAGGGGGGGGCGCGGCGGTTGCAGAGGCCCCGCGCTGTTCCCCATGATAAATGAAATGCCGGGGAATTACGTGAGGCCTCTGCATCGTCTCCTACCTTATCTTTGGCGATGCCATGGCAACGTGGCGTCAAGACGTCGCAGAATCATGGCGTCACATGACCCCGCGGCGGCAAATTATGTCGAAGACAAGGAAGGAGGGGGCGCGAGCCGGTGAGGTGAGCAGGCAGGGGGTGCACAAGGAAAAAAGTTTGTGCACCCCTGATCTAATGTAAGAGTGAGGGAGAAAGGGGTGTGTGGCATGGTATGTGTGGGTGTACATAAATAGTGCTAACTCTCCAAGTGAAATCTATAATCAATGTATTATATATATATATATATATATATATGCACTGTGCTCTCATTTGCATGTCATTTCCCAGAATCCCTTGCTGCAGTGGAAGTGCTGTGTGATAATGGGGAAAGGCGGGGTTGCAGACCTGCCTAGGACATGCAGATGAGCATACAGTTGTATTTACATTTGCATATTTGCTCTGCTGTGGAGGGTTTTTGTCACTTTTTTTACTCACCATAACGTAACTCAGTATTATGGTTGGCCCATCCTTTAGCTTCTTTGCATACCCAGTTAGTCAACCCCACACTGATGAGACCCATTAAGGTCGAAACAGCCGTCTGTGGGTGGTTTTCTGGGTATGCACCTTAACCCTGGCTGTGCTCAAAGCTGTGACCATGCAGCAAGCTTAAGCCTATAGGGAACCATGTTAAAAATGGTTTTTGAAGCAAAAAGTGGCACTGCGTGCTCATTTGCATGTCATTTCCCAGAATCCCTTGCTGCAGTGGAAGTGCTGTGTGATAATGGGGAAAGGCGGGGTTGCAGACCTGCCTTAGACATGCAGATGAGCATACAGTTGTATTTACATTTGCATATTTGCTTTGCTGTGGAGGGTTTTTGTCACTTTTTTTTAATTCACCATAACTTAACTCAGTATTATATATATATATATATATATATATATATATATATATATATATATATTCAATGTAAAAAAATTAACATATACAGTATTCATGTGTTTGATGAAAAAATGACAAAGGGGAGGTAGAGAGAAAAGACAAAGAAAGGTAAATCTTAGAACGATTTTGCTCACAGTTACATGATCAATTCGTACATGCAACTTTATATAGTAAGTCCATATTCAAGTAATAATCCCCGAAGAACAGGGCATTATTGGCCAGTAATGCCCTGTTCTGAGGGGATTATTACTATTATAGGCTAAATGTAGGCTTTTTTTTATAAAATAGACACTTTTGTAAAGATATATAACTCGGAACTACGCTGATGCAGCTATGTAGGAAAAAGAAGTCAAGTAGCAAATGAAAGGGGAGATAGATGGGGGGGGGGGGAAACAGAGAGGTGAGCGGGGGAGAGGTGAGGGGTGAAAGGAGAGCCGAGGGGGTGAGGAGACAGATTAGGAGGTGAGGGGGGGAAAGAAAGGCGGGGGGGAAGGAGGAAAGAGATGAGGGTGCGGGGAGAAGAGATAGGTGAGGGGGTTGGGGGGAGAGAGGTGAGGGGGTGGGGAGAGAGGTGAGGGGGTTTGTAGAGAGATGAGGGGGTGGGGAGAGAGGTGAGGGGGTGGGGAGAGAGGTGAAGTGGAGAAAAGAGGTGAAGGAGGGAGGAGAGGTAAGGAGGGAGGAGAGGTGAGGAGGAAAGAGAGGTGAGGGGGGAGGAAAGAGGTGAGCGGGGCGGGGGGAGAGGTGAGCGGGGCGGGGGAGAGGTGAGCGGGGCGGGGGAGAGGTGAGCGGGGCGGGGGAGAGAAGAGAGGTGAGCGGGGCGGGGAGAGAGGCGAGCGGGGCGGGGGAAAGAGGCAAGCGGGGCGGGGGAGAGGCGAGCGGGGCGGGGAAGAGAGGCGGGCGGGGCGGGGAGAGAGGCGAGCGGGGCGGGGGAGAGAGGCGAGCGGGGCGGGGGAGAGAGGTGAGGGGGGGGGGGGAGAGGTGGGTGAAGGGGAGATGGGGAAGGGAATTGGGGGGTGGGGGGGGTTACAGTGATTTTAACAACAAACTAAATAAAAGCCAAATAAAAATTACCTTAGCAGAAGCTAAAGAAGTTGTGGAAGAAACATTACTTTGTCCAAGTAACAAAGTTAGTATTTGGGTCCCGCCAGCTTCTGACTGCACTAGTAGCTGTGTGAGAGAGCCTGCATGTGCTGTGTGAGAGGAGAGGAACGGGGGGATGCAGCTGGAGCTTGGATCGGGAGAGATTTTTTACTGTTAGCAGTTTTAAATTTGGCAGTTTTTTTATTTCAAATTCTCAGAGCGCTCCCCCTGCATCTCTGAAAGGCGAGTTTGCAAGTTGGCAAAAATTCCGGGAATGCCCGAAATTCTAACCAATCAGAGCAGGGATTTCAATAATGCCCGGAGTTTTACTGCTTTAGCCTATAATAACTGGTAACGCCAAATGTAGAAATAAAAGTAGGAGAATATTGCAACTTCTTCACAGGACAGACCAAATCCTGCAAAATAACTAAAAACAAGGACAGAATCGCAAGGGTGTAAAATGTTTTAATGCAAATCCAGTAAATTTTTTTTTTACAAAATGCACGTGTGTAAAATTGCGGAGAGGGGAAGCAACCGTCTCTCGATTTCAGAGGGCTCTATCCCACAGCAGCTTGTGGAGATCCCATGGACCAGCAGTGCGCAAACAGGGGGGTGCAAGAATTTACTTTACTTACCGGCTCCAGTCCACACGTCTCCATGGCAACGTGGCGTCACGACGCCAGTTACCATGGAGATGTGACGTCAAATGACGCTGTGAGTCACGTGACGTCACATGACCCTGTAGCGTCATTTGACACTTCATTGGAGGAATGGGTGGGTGACACAACCGAGGAGAACAGGCAGGGGGGACGCAGTGCACGACGTCTGCGCACCCCTGCATGGACCACAGTATGGGAGACGCTGAACACACATGTCCTCTGGAGGTCTGTAAACTTCCTCCACTTCTCCGGTTAAACAGTTCAGCAAAACCGAATTTAATCTGTTGAACCTGCAGAACTGTAAAACCGCAGAAGTGGAGGAAGTTTATTGACCTATAGAGGATACGTTTGACATCTCCTATACCGTGCTCCATGCGACCTCCACAAGTTGTACTATGGGATACAGCCCTCTGATGTCGAGAAAGACCGTGGCTACCTCACTCAACGATTTTACACGCATTTGTAACTGCATTTTTACAAGTCTTCTGATTTTGTATGAAACATTTTTACACAATGCAACATGCACGAGAGACATATCTCATTTTCAGCTCTTGTTGATCCACTGCTGGATAAAGGCTCCACAATGACCTTCCAGGTAATTTGGCTAAAAGCCTCTCTTCTTCTCGTTACTCCAACACATTTGCTCCAACAGTGGAAGGTTCTCTTGAAAGATTCTCTTGTTTTTCCCAAATTTGCTCCATCCCGTCTTCATTCTCCTATTAATTTAATTTCATATTTTTCCATTAATTGATATTTGCTGGCCAAATGTAGAGATATACATTTTCGATTCCGTATAGCTATATTTTATTTAGTTTGATCTTTGAAATGTTGACCTTGCCAAGAGTCACATGGGAGCCCACCTTCTGGTTTCATGTTTCCTTCTCATTTCAACGTCTTGAACAATTCTTCAAGTGTTGCTGTGAACAGCTTTTGGCGACATGGTGTCTTGCCGACACACACCCGTGCGGATAACCATCTTCAAATAGCCGAATGGCTAATGCGGCATCAGAATAGAACGTAGCGGTGGCGTATAGAATTTTATGCCGATTTGGGTTCCAGGAAATTTCAGGCTAAGTCAAAGTCAGGGTAAAACTCTCCCATAGAGTTCCCTGCACCTAGGAAAGTCTAATTTTCAACCCCCGCCCCAAAATAATTGTCTTTTCATCTGTGTATTTTGCGTTTCATTGTAAGTGAATTTATGCCGAATAAATTACAATGTATTTCTCCACCTTGTTTTGCTCAATGAATGATCCCGGTAAAAAGGGGTAAATAACCTGGTTTCCCATGACAACAGGGGCTAGGATGTTATTAGAGTTGATTCTGATCTCTAGCGCCATCATTGCTAGCTTCAGAAACTTAGCCTTGCTCCCAAATAGTTTTTACAGTCTTTACACATGTTTAAAAACAGTTTGTTTTGAGAAATCCAGTTTTCAAGTCTTGAAAAATCAGATTGAAGTACGTGTCTATGAGACTAGAGCTGTGTGCATATAAGATTGTGTCATTCGCATATATGTGCATTGAAGCTCCCTTACAAGCTGTAGGTACAGTAGATCATTAATGAAGACTGAAAAGAGATGGGGCCCTAAAACAGAGCATTGCAGGACACTGTAGGGAACATTGGGATCTACCGATAGGTAGGAATGAAACCAGTTTAGAGAGTCTTCCCCTATTCCAGAGCAGTGAAACGTGTTTAACAAGATAACATGATAAACAGTATCAAAAGCCTTTGCAAAATCTAGGAATATTGCACCATTAAGTTGTCACAGTTCCATTCCACACTGGATCTCATTGCAAACTTTTAAGAGGGTAGTTACTGTGGTGTTTTTGGGCGAAAGCCGGATTGGAGTTGGCTAAGGAAATGCCTTGTTATAGTTATCGCTTGAATGGGAGTGCACACATTTTTCCATGACTCTGGGAGAAGAGAGATTGGCCTGTAGTTTGAGACCGTGTTTTTGTCCCCACTTTTGAAGATTGGGAAAACTCTGGCAGTTTTCCATGTCTGTGGAATACGGCCTGTAGACAAAATAGTTGATTAGGTGAGCAAGCGGCGTGTCAATGGATGGGGCACGGAGTCATAGGAACTTTGATTTAACTAGGTCAGGTCCTCATTGGTTGCTTAGTTTTAATGTGAAGAGCGCTTGTGCAATCTTCTCTTCAGATACTGGGACAAAGTGAAAATGGTAAGCACTGTTGGGAGAGGGTAGGGCTATAGGAGAACCCCCTGGTTGAGCTTCATGTTTGTAGTTTGGAATGTGCATTGCTAACAGGGAAGTATCACACCTCAGAAAGTATTAATTGAATGTGTTTGCTATGTCAGTGGGATTTGTCAGAGTACTATCATCCTTTTTGATATTAGATGGTTGTTGATGGCTAGGTATGAAGCGCCAAGTTCCCTCTCCTCCCCTCCGCCGAGCCCACTCCAGCACCAGAAGTTGACGCACTGACAACCCCCCCCCCCCGAAACCCGCTCCAACAGTTGCCGCACTGACGCAGTTATTTTGAATAATAAATGCTGTTTTACCCGTGCGGCCCGAATCAGTTTTCCATGGAGCATTTCGGCCCGTCTCACTTTACAAGTTGTGCAGGCCTGCCTTAAGTCATTCAGTATGAAGAACAATGGTGTGTGTGTGTGTGTGTGTGGCAGTCAGTCAGGCAGTTCGTGTGTCAGTCTGGTGTTGCGCGCCCCCCCCCCCCCTCTCTCTCTCTCTCGACTGTTTCTCGCCCTGCCCGAGTGGGGGGAGGGGGGTTTGTGTGTGTGTGTTCTGACTGTTCCCCCGTCAACCCCACCCCCGTGCGGAGCTGCTGATTGGGGGTGGGGGGTGGGGGGGATGATTGATATGGTACCTGAGGCTTGGGTTTGCTGTGAGAGAGGGTGGGAGAGGTGAGACGGCGGCACCGAGGAGCGGGCGCCGATGGCCGTGGGTAGCTGTGTTGGCGGCGGGTGAGTTCATAGAAGCACGCAGACCAATGAGGTGTGCGGGGGCGGGCCACGGACCAATTTGATTGGCCAGAGGGTGACTGACAGACCAACTGACCAATCAGATTGCCCATAAGCACAGCAAATATACGTTTTCAAAAATATATAGATTTAGCATGTAATGTGGTCTTGAGACAAAAGGTGGCACTGTGTGCTCATTTGCATACCATTTCCCAGAATCCCTTGCTGCAGTAGAAGTACTGAATGCTAGGTGATAATGGCGAAAAGCAGGGTTGCAGACCTGTCTAACACCTGTGAATGTGCTCACAAGTAATATTTGTAATGCTAATATATACATACATACACTGTTGTGTATCAGGACATAATAACAATCACCTGTTCCTTAGCAGGTCTTAAAATTAGGTAAATACAACCTCAGATGAACAACAACACATGACATATTACACCGTGTCATGATTTATTTAACAAAAATAAAGCCAAAATTGAGAAGCCATGTGTGAAAAACTAAGTACACCTTATGATTCAATAGCTAGTAGAACCCCCTTTAGCAGCAATAACTTGAAATAATCGTTTTCTGTATGACTATCAGTCTCTCACATCGTTGTGAAGGAATTTTGGCCCACTCTTCTTTACAATGTTGCTTCAGTTCATTGAGGTTTGTGGGCATTTGTTTATGCACAGCTCTCTTAATTAAGGTCCAGCCACAGCATTTCAATCGGGTTGAGGTCTGGACTTTGACTGGGCCATTGCAACACCTTGATTCTTTTCTTTTTCAGCCATTCTGTTGTAGATTTGCTGGTGTGCTTGGGATCATTGTCCTGTTGCATGACCCAATTTCGGCCAAGCTTTAGCTGTCGGACAGATGCCCTCACATTTAACTCTAGAATACTTTGGTATACCGAGGAGTTCATGGTTGACTCAATTAAAGCAAGGTTCCCAGGTCCTGTAGCTGCAAAACAAGCCCAAATCATCACCCCTCCACCACCGTGCTTGACAGTTGGTATGAGGTGTTTGTGCCGATATGCTGTGTTTCGTTTTCGCCAAACATGGCGCTGTGCATTATGGCCAAACATCTCCACTTTGGTCTCGTCTGTCCAAAGGATATTGTTCCAGAAGTCTTGTGGTTTGTTCAGATGCAACTTTGCAAACCTACGGCGTGCTGCCATGTTCTTTTTAGAGAGAATTTGCTTTCTCCTGGCAGCCCTTCCAAACAAACCATACTTGTTAAGTCTTTTTTCTAATTGTACTGTCATGAACTTTAACATTTAACATGCTAACTGAGGCCTGTCGAGTCTGACATGTAACTCTTGGGGTTTTTGCAATTTCTCTGAGCATTGCACGGTCTGGCCTTGGGGTGAATTTGCTGGGACGTCCACTCATGGGAAGATTGGCAACTGTCTTGAATGTTTTCCACTTTTGAATAATCTTTCTCACTGTAAAATGATGGACTTTAAATTGTTTGGAAATGGCCTTATAACCCTTCCCAGATTGATGGGCAGCAACAATTGCTTCTCTAAGATCATTGCTGATGTCTTTCCTCCTTGGCATTGTGTTAACACACACCTGAATGCTCCAGACCAGTAAACTGCTAAAACTTCGGCTTTTATAGAGGTGGTCACACTTGCTGATGATCAATTAATCAAGGGCATTTGATTAGTAGCACATGTCTGCTACTTAGCATCTTAATTCCAATGGAAGCAGTAAGGGTGTACTTAGTTTTTCACACACAACTTCTCCATTTTGGCTTTATAGGGTGTACTTTCTTTTTCACACAAGTATGTGTGTGTGTACACACACACACACACAAATAAATAAAACGGAAATAGCCATGTTAGTCCAGTTGCGATATTTCAGAATAAATGAATACTTCCGTATTAGGTGATACCTTTTTTAGTTGTACTAACAATTTATGTCATAGGACAAGGATTCCTTTCTTAATCAGTATTGCAGACATGAAGGAGAGGAGAACTCACGAAAGTGTATCCTAACACGGGTGTGTGTGTGTGTGTGTATATATATATATTTTTTTTTAATTATTATCATCATTTATTTGCACATACAGACAACCAAATATCCAAATATCCAGTATGACAAAGAGGAGAATGTATGAATGCCCTCCCATGTGTCCTCTGCAACCCTCACCTTCTCTCTTCCTGCTCCAGAGGGGCTGCTGCTGCTGCTGCAGGGCTGTCTTTGGCAACTGGATCAACTGGATCAACCATCAGGACAGGAGGCAGGGGGGATCTGAATAGGCCCCTGCCAAGAGGTGCGGGGGATAGTTCTGCCCCCTGGGAGGCGATGGGGAGTCTGTGACAGGAGGGGACAACACGTGTCTGATATTATTAACTAAGCCGCCCCCACCAAAAAATTTCATTAATATGCACCCAATACAAGCAAAGGGTGGTGTGTTTTGAAGCTGGTCACATTAAACAGAGTACTGCCGGTATCTATTCTTTAATTGTGTTGTGTGTTTGTTAATTTCAATTTTCAACTGGCATCAGTTGTTTGAGGGTTAGTGGCCCCTCCTCCCAGGATTTAAGCTTGCAGGCTTATAACGCATTAGTAAAGCAGGGGTTGGCTGCCGCTCTCCATAGATTGGAATAAAATATATTACTGGGAGAGAATAATAGGGTGCATACGGGATATATAGTCAAGTTAAGAGGGGTGGTGGGTCACAGAGGTGGCCTAAAAGATTCCTATTTGCACTCGCTAGACCAGTTAGTTAGGCTAGGAAAAATTCAATCCTTGGAGATAGCTCCATAGCCATACATGTACAATTATAAAATCATATTTATTAAACATATATACAAAAGACTTAATGTCTAAAATTCCACTATGTGGTTTCTGGAAACACAGAGAGAGCACCGGGGTAGTGCAGTGTAGCTATGAGAGTGATTCAAATTGTGAGAGACTGTTGTTTAGTATACTGTCGTATTGGTGCTGCTGATGTTCCCATCATAATCCCATATTAGTATCATAAAGGTATATAACCTGTGTAGTGGGTTGGGATCACAGCGTGGGAGGGTTACTAGGTAGTTATGGCTAATAGCCGTGTAAGGTGGGGCTATGTATTTCAGGGTGAACGTCCCTATATGTCAGGTAATATCTAGACAGAATAGTTTAGGGACCCCTATATACTGTCCCTCTACCTTCCTAGAGTAAGGTGCCTGGTGCGCCTGATGTATGCGCCCCACTAGGCAAAACCGATAGTAGTCTGGGCGTCACTACATATAGTATGGCTCCGTTTTTAGTTAGGAAGCCAGTGCTGTTATTGGTGCTGTCTAAATGCATGCACCAGTATGTCTGTAGCGCGCTCCCTTTAGCTGTTCATACGACCTGTCAGCCTGAAAAATCTCTCAGCTTCCCACTTTGTGTTCCTCCGCGACTCCAGATGACGTCACCGGAAGTGCGTCATCACGTACCAACGCACGTTTCACGCTCGTAGGCGCTTCATCAGGGTAATGGGAGTCCCATTGGGACCCATGGGAGTCCCATTACCCTGACGAAGCGCCTACGAGCGTGAAACGTGCGTTGGTACGTGATGACGCACTTCCGGTGACGTCATCTGGAGTCGCGGAGGAACACAAAGTGGGAAGCTGAGAGATTTTTCAGGCTGACAGGTCGTATGAACAGCTAAAGGGAGCGCGCTACAGACATACTGGTGCATGCATTTAGACAGCACCAATAACAGCACTGGCTTCCTAACTAAAAACGGAGCCATACTATATGTAGTGACGCCCAGACTACTATCGGTTTTGCCTAGTGGGGCGCATACATCAGGCGCACCAGGCACCTTACTCTAGGAAGGTAGAGGGACAGTATATAGGGGTCCCTAAACTATTCTGTCTAGATATTACCTGACATATAGGGACGTTCACCCTGAAATACATAGCCCCACCTTACACGGCTATTAGCCATAACTACCTAGTAACCCTCCCACGCTGTGATCCCAACCCACTACACAGGTTATATACCTTTATGATACTAATATGGGATTATGATGGGAACATCAGCAGCACCAATACGACAGTATACTAAACAACAGTCTCTCACAATTTGAATCACTCTCATAGCTACACTGCACTACCCCGGTGCTCTCTCTGTGTTTCCAGAAACCACATAGTGGAATTTTAGACATTAAGTCTTTTGTATATATGTTTAATAAATATGATTTTATAATTGTACATGTATGGCTATGGAGCTATCTCCAAGGATTGAATTTTTCCTAGCCTAACTAACTGGTCTAGCGAGTGCAAATAGGAATCTTTTAGGCCACCTCTGTGACCCACCACCCCTCTTATAACGCATTAGCCAAGGTGTTTAATTAAATGGCCCATACTCATGAGAATATTATTATTGTAGTATTTTAACTATTTACTATATATTTTTTCACATTGGATGTAGCATTGGGATTTTCTGTACTACATTTATTTTACCGATTTTTGTATTTTTATTTGTTGCATTGATCTTTCCTTTGTATAATGTCTATGGGTTTAGTATGGGTGCTAACTGTATGTTTGTGCATTGTAAATAATGCCTAAAGCATGTTTTTTTTTTTAAATATTTTTTTTCCTTTATTGGCGTCTTGCAAAGTACATACATGTAGATAATAAGATGACATTCACAGCATAACAAATCATTTTGGAGCACAGGCATATGACAGTGAAGTACTCTGAGACACACAATAAACCATTTTTTTCCTACTTTCAGTAGTGAAAAGAAAGGGGACGACGAGGGACGGGTGGATAGTTGGGAATGACATGGGGAAGAAGAGGGGGGGGGGAGAGGGGTGAAGGGATTGTGGCGGGTAGGGCGCTCCGGCCCTGGGGCCTCCTACAGGATGTTTTAAAGCATAGTTACCGGCAGTACACACAGTTTAATGTGACCAGCTTCACAACACCATCCTTTGCCGGTATTGAGTGCATATTAACAAAAGGGGAGCTCTTTTTTTTTTTTTTTTTGCAGCTTGGTGTATAATTTTTTCTTTCAACTGCACCTACCAAAAGCATATTTATAGGCCAAGTGAAATTGTGTGTAATATTATTCACCCCTTTAACACAGACAGGCCTACAACGTGCTGAGCTATACACTCAAACACATATATATAGAAGAAATACGTGATTACCGTAAAAGTTATATTACTGGCACAGGACACACGTAGTGATACGAAGTGTTTATTGTCGCACAATACAAAAGATAACCAGATGTTTTGGTCCACCAGGGGGACCTCCTTCAGTAAGGTAATCATTTACTTTTTCTAACAATGTACTGTGCAAAGACCTGGCTCGTAAGGCACTAGTCTGCTGGCGGGTGCAGCCATCTTGACTATTTGAGATAGATAATAAACACACACATTTTTGAAATCAAGAATATATACATACACAAAATACATAAATCGCAAACTTGCACACATTTCTAAACATACATAAGTTTTTGTATATAAAACAAAAACAAAGTAAATATTCACGAATATAGTTATGTTAGTAGGCCTATACATGTTTGCAGATATACACACAAACAATACGTATAAATTAACATTTAGATTGAACACTTACTATGTGCAAATATACATATATTAAATTATATCTATTATCTAGCTATTCTATATCTATATACACACACACACACACACACACACACACACACACACACACACACACACACACACACCCCACCAGAAAACACCTTCACTCAAATCCTTATCGCACTGCCTGAAAGAGGCGGAAAGGTAGCAATAGGTGATCAGGAACACGTATAGTGGCACTTGTGCTGGGAGGTTTAACCATACAATGCAAGATTGAAATATATGCCCGGCTAACGTGGGAACATGCATTTGTTAACATGCATACGAGGCCAGCATGGCAAGTAAAGCCTCAAGCTCCAAATATGGAACACACCAAACAACAATGGCCGTCACACTCTGGAGGCCGGAGTGTCCCTGGACTCGACCATATTCAGAAAGGCAGAGGGGGCTAAGAATCTCCGGAGGTTAAACCAAAGCTGCCATTCAAACCTGGCTAAATACATCTGCAGACTCTCCAGTGAAGCCACACTGCAAGAACTGGAAGACGAATTTTAAAAGATTAAATGGGATATTGTTGGCCTTAGTTAAACTTTGAAAATGAAGGCCACATTGTACTCAAAAGCGGACACTTACTGTATTACAGAGGTTCAGAATATAGAAGAATCAGTAGAGTAGACATCATGGTTAACAAAAGATGGAGAAACATAGTGGAATATGAAAGCTGATCAGAGAGAAAAGCCAGAATAATCATTCAGTTGACAGATATAGGCATCAAATTGTATGCACCAACATCAAGTCACACAGACAATGACAATTAACTCTTCCCTCTACTCTGGTACCTTTCCATCCTCCTTCAAGCATGCAACCATTACACCATTATACCATTATACCATTACTCAAAAACAGCAAGCTTGACCCTATCTGTCCTAACTATCGACCTGTCTCCCTCCTGCCTTTTGCCACCAAACTCCTTGAACGTCTTGTATTCTCTCGATTGCTACACTTTCTCAACACCTATTCTCTTCTAGACCCTCTACAATCTGGCTTCCGCACTGCTCACTACTGAAACAGCCCTTACTAAAATAACTGCAGACCTCCATGCAGCCAAAGACAGAAGTCATTACACTCTGCTCATATTACTCGACCTCTCTGCAGCATTTGATACTGTGGATCACCCTCTTCTCCTTCACATTCTCCATACTCTTGGTATTCGGAACAAAGCTCTATCCTGGATCTCCTCTTAACTCTCCCATCGTACTTTCAGTGTTTCTTTTGCTAAACACATCCTCCTCTATTGATCTCTCTGTGGGGGTTCCCAAGGGCTCTGTCCTGGGACCCCTTCTCTTTTCACACACTCTCTCTAGGTGACCTAATCACATATTTTGGGTTTAAATATCACCTCTATGCTGACGACACACAAATTTACCTTTCAACCCCTGACCTTACACCTGCTATACAGAAAAAAGTTTCTGAATGCCTCTCTGGAATATCATCCTGGATGGCCATCCGCCGACTGAAATTTAACATGGCAAAAACAGAGCTCCTTATATTTCCTCCCAAACCTGGCCCTACTACCTCCTTCCACATTACTGTTGGAAATACGATCATTTACCCAGTAGAACAAGCACGCTGCCTAGGGGTCACACTATTCCTCTCTCTCATTCTCCTCTCACATTCAAAACGTTTCTAAAACTTGTCGCTTTTTCCTCCGCAATATCACAAAGATACGCCCTTTCCTCTGTTACTCAACTGCTAAAATTCTGACTCAGGCCCTCATTCTCTCACGTCTCGATTACTGCAACCTCCTGCTGTCCGGCCTTCCTACCTCTCACCTGTCTCCCCTACAATCTATCCTAAACACTGCTGCCAGAATCACTCTACTCTTTCCTAAATCTGTCTCCGCGTCTCCCCGCCTGAAATCCCTTTCCTGGCTTCCGATCAAATCCCGTATCACACACTCAATTCTCCTCCTCACTTTTAAAGCTTTACACTCTTCTGCCCCTCCTTACATCTCAGTCCTAATTTCTCGCTATGCACTACCCCGACTCTTGCGATCTTCTCAAGGATGTCTTCTTTCTACCCTCTTTGTATCTAAAGCCCTCTCCCGCCTTAAACCTTTCTCACTTTCTGCCCCACACCTCTGGAATGCCCTTCCCCTCAATACCCGACTAGCACCCTCTCTATTCACCTTTAAGACCCACCTTAAAATACATTTTCTTAAAGAAGCATATGAATAGCACTGGATAATCCTGGACACATGATACATAAAGCTTGGCCCCCTGCAGACGCACTTACTAGAATTCCCTCCTACTGTCTCTATATGTTCCCCTACCTACCAATTAGATTGTAAGCTCCTCGGAGCAGGGACTCCTCTTCCTTAATGTTACTTTTATGTCTGAAGCACTTATTCTCATGACCTATTATTTGTTTTATTATTTATTTACATGTATTACTATTGTGAAGCGCTATGTACATTTATGGCGCTATATAAATAAAGACATACATGCATACATACAATGACGTGGAAAACTTATACAGCTCAACCCCGTTATAGCGCGATCCGCTACAACTCGAATCTGCATATAACGCGGGCTGAGCGTGGCTCCCGATTTGCGCGAGGACTTACCGGCATCTCGATCTCTCTCCTCTTTGCAGCTGTCAGCTCTCTTCTCATTTCAGTGCTCTCCTCTCTGAAGCTGTCAGCTCTAGAGCACAGTGTACTACTGTATGTACATGTTTTTTTGTTTCTAGAGTCTGTGACATCACACAGTCCCCGTTGTGTAGAAGTAGAGCAATGGTACCAGTATATTAAAGGTCCTAGGTTCGATTCATGTATGATATGGTATCATTTATAAGTTATATTAAAAAAATATATATATTATTTATTATGTACCATATCATACAGGAATCGAACCCAGGACCTTTCATATACTGGTACCATTGCTCTACTTCTACACCACGGGGACTGTGTGATGTCACAGATTGTAAAAACAAAAAAACATGTACATACAGTAACAAAACATTTACATACAGGAGTACACTGTTCACTGTGGCATGTAGAGGATAAATATATTTATAGGGTCAGTTTGTAACACCAAGCCTGTGGTGTAGAGGTAATGTATTGGTATGAGTATATGGAAAGACCTGAGTTCGATCGCTGCATGTGTATTATATAAAATGTATTAATATTCAATTCCCACATGGTGTATGTAGGTGTGTGTGTGTGTGTGTGTGTGTGTGTGTGTGTGTGTGTGTGTGTGTGTGTGTGTGTGTGTGTCCGTAGCAATAAAACATTGATTTGAATGTTTAAAAAAAAATAAGTAGAGGGATGTGTGTTGAGTCATGTGAACCTCCTCTTCAACGCCGCGCACTAGAGCCGACAGCTGCAGACACAGCGCTAGGAAGTGAGGAGAGAGATCGGCTATCGAACAGCAAAATGTTAACGCAATGCCGGTTATAACTCATTCTGTGGCCCCTTCAAGGATCGCGTTATAATGGGGTTCAGCTGTATCATGAACTAACAAAGGAAAATCTCAAGATCATTATGGGAGAATTCAATGTAAAGATTAGTGCCATCAGAAAGACGAAGCATCAGTTGGTAAGTATGGTTACAGCAACAGGAATGAACGTGGGGACAGATAGTAGAATTTGCAGAATGTGAAAACTTTAACATCATAAATGTATTCTTCCAGAAGAATCCAAATAGAAAATGGACATGGAATGGACCCAATGGAATCAGGACTGAAACGGACCATATCCTCACTAACAAGAAACACACGATTGAAGACTGTACTGTTCTTAACTAGTTTGACACAAGCAGTGATCACTGATTGGGTTACTGCAGATTACATCCAACTGTGAAGTTGGAAAGAAGAAAACAGATAAAAAATTTAAAAAAAAGATAAAAACAATAAAAATCAGTAACAGTAGAGAATTTTAATTAGACTGAAAAAAATCGCTTCAACTACCGTAGTTCAAAATGCATGTGGACACGTGAAGAAATAATTATGAAGAACTTATAAAGATTGTAATTAAAAAAGGCAGGGGAAAAAAAGGATACAAAAATATCTGATAAGACAAAGCAATTTACCAAGGAGACGACAAGAAATAAAGCAATCTTAAAATGCAAGAATAAGAAATTAATATGCAGAGCTGTAAGATGTAAGAAAATGTTGCAGTGATATGGTGAGGCATACTATTGAAGATAATAACAACTTAAAGAAGACAAAGCAATGACTTGTGGTTAGGAAGAAGCAAATCATTGCACTCAACCAAGGCAATAGAAAACAAAAAAGACTGTGCACTTATTGTAAAGAGAGTTGAGGATGTCTAACTGAAATGGCACATGAATACAGAAAACCCAGGGTATAATCCAGCAGAGGACGAGCGAGAAGAAACCACCAATCACATACCATGCGTCCTTCCAAAAGTGGCAATAAAATCCATGAAGATTGAGAAGGCTCCCGGTGAAGATTGAATTACAACTAAAATCTTGAAAGAAACTGGAGAAGTAGACACACCTAGAAAACCTATTTACATGCTGCTTGAAGAACAGGAAAATTTCAGAGCAATGGAATAATGCCATGTAGTTCTCCTCATCCACAAGAAAGGAGACAAAGACGATGTCAAAAACTAGAGACCAATCTGTCTACTTGCAATCACTTACAGGATTTTTACGAAGATACAGTGGCCGTTATTCGAACATTTACCTGGGTAAATGTTGCGAGATTGTCAGTTGCAGACATAATGACCCATCGGATTAACACAGCACGAGTCCCTGCTGTGAGTCCTGCCCAGGGTCTGCCTGTCTACAAGCAACGCGCAGTAAGAGATAGGCTGAATCAGTTACTCTAAGGCTGCGCATATAGTGCCGGCGGTAGCGGCGCGACAAAACAAATGCATTGCCGCCGTCGCGTGCACTTATAGTAAGCGCGATGCGACGGATTGGTCGTGATCGCTGGAAGTCATCTCTATTTGATTTTCCAGCGACCATCGCGTCGCCGGCACTATAAGCGTAGCCTAACTGCGCGCCTCTCACAGGCGAACGTGGGGGTTTTATTTAATTTTAAACATTACAGTAATGTAACAGGGGGTCTTTGGAGTTGAACTGTATCAATTTCAGGCCTGGGCACACCCTACTTCCCCAGACACAGGCCCCGTTATGGGGTGCCGTTATCGCCTATGCATAGAAATGTCTCGCGTCACGTGATCGGGACATTTCCATGCATAGGAGACACCGGCACCCCATAACGGGGCCTGTGTCTCGGGAAGCAGGGGGTCCCACGACCTGAAACCAACGCAGTCCTGCTCATCTACACTAGTCATACATGTAAATGAAAATATGTAGTAAGCACCAATACACAACCCACCCCCTTTGCCCCAACATAAAACCAATATTTATTTATATAGACAGGATTAATACCATAGGCCGGCGGGGGTCCCTAGGTGGTCCCCATGGGTGTCCACAGGCCGCACAGTGCACGGGTGTCTGGGGGCCCTTGGGTGGTGCACAGGTGTCTGGGGGCCCTTGGGTGGTGCCCGCTAGGCTCCATGGGCCCCCAGGTTGTCCCAGCGGGTGCCTGGGGGCCCACGGGTGGTTCCCACGGGTGCCTGGGGGCTCTGTGTTCCTCCCACAAGTGTCCGTGGGTCCTCAGGTGGCCCCCGCTGGTCTGCGGTTCCATTCCTGTATATAAAATTTTTTTTAAAAACACACAGCCTACATTTCAATAAACACAGCTCCCCCACCCCCCACCACCAAACACATACACATACAGTACAGTAATGGGCAAAATAACTATTATCCAGATATGGATAATAGATTATTTGCCTATTATTAAAAACAACATTAGCCAGGCAGCATAAATAAAAAATGTTCTACTTACCCTTGCCAATGTGAAGGGCGTCCTCGTCAGCATACTGCTGGGCCATGTCCTCTGTTGCCAGAAAGCATACATAATAAATACAATCTAATGGCCCCTAACCCCTTAATCACCATAGCGGTTAATAACCGCTATAGTAATTAAGGGGTTAACCCACACTTCCCCGCTACCCACCCGGGAGACCTAACCACCCACCCCAGACCCACTATAGCCATTGATTGTTATAGTAGTGCATCATACCCATATAATATGGGCCTAAGCTACTATAGCAGTCAATGGTCCCCCTAATACAAAAGCCTGAATGTCCAAAATACACAATAATATAACCTATACAACAAGCACCTAAACACCCAAACTGTAAAATTAAAATAGGCAATCAATTACCTAAATAAAACCACAAGTCAACCAAAGAAATAAAACCGCTAGCCAATCAATTAAATAAATCCCACCACTAGCCGCACAAATAAATGTAATAGCTAAAAGAACTAACACAACAATTAATTAATACAACCACTAGACACCAATTTAAACCAGTAGCCAACAAAATACATAATTAAATAAAAACACAAAACAATCTGCAAAAAAATAAAACATTTCAAGCCATCACAATTCAAAACAATATAATCTAAACAATAAAAATACATAGAAAATATAACAGTCAATAGAAGACATGCATTTGCATTGGCTATTATTGTATTTATCTGTACCCTAAACAGGCACAGATTAATACATTAGCAGTCAGGGCAGAAAAATCCAATGAAAAAAACCTGTAAAAATAAAAGTACACACATTCTATATTTCCCTTACCTTTAGAAGCGTTGGCCCTCCGAATCCCGGGGAATCAGGAAGCTCTCGTCAGGTAACATCACGAAACACAATCCAACGCCATCCACGGTGAAGATCCTGGCCAGGTAACAAAATTCTTCTTTCGTCTTCCATCCCCTTCTTCTTTCTATATCTGTGACTATTTCTTAAATTTTTTTTATCTTCTGTATTTATCTTTTGTCTTCATCTGTCAATCCAATAGCCCCATGGCAAATACACGGTGTTGACACGTCGGTTCTTGAACTCAAATGTGCCGTCACGGCTTTAAATATGGCCTGTGATGTCACATTTGATTGGCTGTGAGAATCATGTGCCTTTTTTTTTTTGGTGACATCGTGTAAAGGGACTGAAGCCAGCAAATCAGAATGGCTGTGCTTCATTTCCCTTCAACATGACGTCACCAAATCTAAAATGGCTGCCCTCACGTGGTACTTCAGCCGATTAGATTGTGCGAACTATAGCCACAATGTGATTGGTTGTAGTAAACCATGTGACTCCCTTTGGATGACGTCACATCCTTTCCCACAAATTACTCGGTCATATGGTCTACTACAACCAATCAGATTGGGGCTATAGTTCTCATAATCTGATTGGTTGAAGTACCACGTGAGGGCAGCCATTTTGGATTTGGTGACGTCATTAAAGGGAAATGAAGCACAGCCATTTTGATTGCCAATCAAATGTGACATCACACGCCATATTTAAGGCTGTGACCGCTCATTTGAGCTCAAGAAGCCGATGTGTCAACATCGTGTATTTAACATGGGGCTATTGGATTGACAGATGAAGACAGAAGATAAAGAAATTAATGAAATAGTCACAGATGAAGAAAGAAGAAGGGGATGGAAGAATAAAGAAGAATTTTGTTACCTGGCCAGGATCTTCACCGTGGATGGCGTTGGATTGTTTTTCGTGATGTCACCGGACGAGAGCTTCCTGATTCCCCGGGATACGGAGGGTCAACGCTTCTAAAGGTAAGGGAAATATTGAATGTATGTTCTTTTATTTTTACAGGTTTTTTCATTTTTTATGTTTTTCATTGCCCATTGACTGCTAATGTATTCATCTGTGCCTGTTTAGGGCACAGATGAATACAGTAATAGCCAATGCATTTTTTGGCGAATACATTTCATCTATGTATTTTTATTATTTAGATTATATTGTTTTGAATTCTGATGGCTTGAATATTTATTTTTTCAGATTGTTTTGCGTTTTTATTTAATTATGTATTTTGTTGGCAACTGGTTTAAATTGGTGTTTTCTAGTGGTTGTATTAATTAATTGTTGTGTTGGTTAGTTCTTTTAGCTTTAAAATGTATTTTTGGGGTTAGTGGTGGGATTTCTTTAATTGATTGGCTAGTGGTTTTATTTCTTTCATTGATTGGTTGGCTAGTGGATTTGTTTAGGTAATTGATTGCCTATTGCTTTTAATTTTACAGTTAGGCTGCTTAGGTGCTTGTTGTATATGTTTTATTATTGTGTATTTTGGACATTCAGGCTTTTGTATTAGGGTGACCATTGACTGCTATAGTAGCTTATGCCCATATTATATGGGCATGATGTACTACTATAACAATCAATGGGCACAGGGTGTGTATAGTGTGTCTGGGGTGGGTGATTAGGCCTCCCGGGTGGGTAGCGGGGAAGTGTGGGTTAACCCCTTAATTACTATAGCTGTTATTAACCGCTATGGTGGTTAAGGGGTTAGGGGCCATTAGATTGTAATTATTATGTATGGTTTCTGGCAACAGGGGACATGGCCCTGCAGTATACCGACGAGGACTCCCTTCACATTGGCAGGCGTAAGTAGAATGTTTTTTTATTTACTTTATTTATGCTGCCTGGCTAATGTTGTGTTTAATAATAATAATAATAATATCTGGATAATAGTTATTTTGTCCATTACTGTACATGTTTGGGGGGAGGTGTATTTATTGAAATGTAGGCCATGTTTATTTTTTTTAAATACAAGAAAGGTACCGCAGGCCAACGGGGACCCACCTGAGGACCCACGGACACCTGTGGGGAGGAACCTGGGGCCTTACAGCTGTGGGAGACCCGCAGGGACCACCCAAGGGCCCCCAGACACCCATGAGGACCACCCGAGGGCCCCCAGACACGCACGGGGACCATCTGAGGACCCACAGACACCTGCAGGGATGAACCGGGGGGCCCCACGGCTGGGGGGGGGCCCGATGGCCCCAGACACCTGTGGGGAGGACCCGGGGACCCCCAGACACCACCTGGAGGCCCATGGAGCCTAGCGGGGACACCCCAAAGGCCCCCAGACACCTGTGGGGACCCCTCAGGGTGCACTGTGGGGCCTGCGGACACCCGTAGAGACCACCCGGGGACCACTGCCGGCCTGTGGTATTAATCCTGTGTCTATAAAAATAAAAATTGATTTTATGTGGGGGCACAGGGGGTGGGTTGTGTATTTTTGCTTACAACATAGTTTAAATTCAAATATCGGAGGAACTTTTAGATCAATGGCCTCATATAGGAAAATAGATAAAACTCGCACCATGAAAGTGATAAGAAAAAAAAATTCAATCACTTGAACAGGAGCACACGAGTGACCCCTCTAAAAGGGTGTACAGATATCTACTTTCTGCTAGAGAGGCGTTAAGGAGGATCCAGCTAGATGATACAGAAAAGGCCCTGAAATGGACTAAACAATTATTCTACAAGGGAAATAAAGCAAATAAATTGAGGAGGACTTAGATCTAATGCGCACATTTCTGCGATAAAATTAAACAATGAGAAGATCCCCCTACAATCCCCTCATCCGTAGAGGAAGAATTTCATAAATTCTATCCAAACCCTACAATCTAGATGCCCCTAGCTCACAATCCATGCATCCACAATCTGTACTTGTTAATGCATATTTGAGAGGATGCATTTGTCCCACATTTACAAAGGAGCACCTTATGGGACAAAATGCCGAATTCACCAAGGCGGAATTGGCTGAAATTGTCAAAACCCTCAGATGAGCCAAGACTCCAGGGGCCAGATTAATCACATCACATCTACTATAAGAAATGTATAGCCATCTTATTGCCACACTTGTTGGACTTATTTAAATACATTTTAGTAGGCAAGGAAATCTCGGAACAAATTTCAAAGCAAGCAACAGGTGCAGCTGCCGGTTCTGTTCCGCTTGCCTTGCGAGTTCTGCACGGCATCCTCTCCGTAGCCACGAGACTCCTGCGGCCAGACTAGTGGCCCATCGGACTAACACAGCGGGGTCCCTCCGGTTTAATGGGACTCACGCGGTGTGAATCCTATCGGGTTCCCCCTGTCAGCGATGCGCAGTAAGGGATAGACTTGTCGCTCTCCCTGTGCGCCTAACAGGCAATCGCTGGGCTTTTATTTTATTAACATATTGTAGTAGGGGGATCTCCTGAGCTGAACTGCATTGATTTCCGGTGCGTGGACCCCTGCTTCCCGAGTTACCGGCCCCGTTATGGGGAGCCAGTATCCCAGCAGCCATGTTTAAATTCTACCGCGTCACAGCCCATGTGATCGGGAGATTTAAACAAAGCAGAGGGATACTGGCTCCCCATAACGGGGCCTGTAACTCAGGAAGCAGGGGATAAGCACATTGGCAGTCAAAGGGCAGCCCAAAAAAAATAAAATCAATGAAATAAAATACATTCAATGTTTTTCTTACCTTTCATGTCTTCACCCTACGAAAACGACTCCAGCAGCAACCGCTTGACCGACGACGCAATGCTCCTCAACAGTTGATGGTCTTCCGGTAAGCTCCTTTCTTCATCTGTATATTGTAATCCAATTGGAGGCGCATGCTGCGCCGTCGGCTTCTTGGCATCAAATGAGACGGAACAGGCCACACATATATATATATATATATATATATATATATAAGGCCTGTGACGTCACATCTGAGTGTCAAATGGTACACCCCCAATCCAATTGACTGGAGTATCATGTGACAGGTTCCCCCCCTTATATTTAAGGATAAACCGGCAGTTGAGGAGCATTGTGTCGTCGGTCAAGAGGTTGCTGCTGGAGTCGGATTCGGAGGGAGAAGACATCAAAGGTAAAAAAAACATTGATTGTATTTTATTGATTTTTTTTGATTTTTTTAATCTGGTAGTGTTAGGACCTGTGAACTGGGTCTGCCTTGTCGTGGCTCGCAGTCTTACAACGCTTTGGCCAAAGGGTTAAACTAAATAACCCTTTTTCAAGAGAATATTTAAGTATTTTACTGTGTATTTTTGTCATATTGGATGTAGCATTGGGCTTCTCTGTCACTTTTACCACGCTCAATAGCTCTCCTTTTTGACACTTATATACATATATATTTTGTGAGGGCTTGCTGGGGTTCTGTGTGTTGTTTGTTAATATATTTCTTAGTTGGGAAGAACAAATTCAGTAAAAATGTACATATTTTCTGCACCCCCTTAAAACTTCAATAAATGATTTGAGAGGGGGAAAAAAAAAAAAATGATTGAAGATACAAGCAAGATAAGGATCAGCGAGGGAGTGCGGCAGGGAGACACCATGTCACCAAAGCTTCTCACAGCAACACGAACAATTGTTCAAGACATTAGATTGGGAAGAAAAAGGAATCAAAGTTAGCAGTGAATATTTGATTTGCAGGTGACATTGTTATTTTTGCCACAAGTCCAGAAGACCTCCAGCAACAAAATCAGTCAACTCGCCGAAGCAAGTAAGATTGTAAATATAAGAAATAAGATGCAACATCACAGAGTTCCCTACAGGTAATGTAAAGGGATAATGAAGGGGATATCTCTAATTCCTACACTAAAATACTATACATAAGGAATAATTAGCAATACACCATCCATAAAATACCAAGATACTAAATAAATGTTCAAAAGTACTCTTGATAAGAGGTATTTTTTGTCCCGAAACGTTGAGTCTCATTTGCCACAGTATCGGCCTGTTATGCTTTCATTATTTATGACTAGCTGAGAGCCCCGGCATTGCCCGGGATGTTTGTGGTGTGGGTGTGGCATTTGGGTGGGGAGTGGTCCACACGGCCCATGTGCGGTGGTAGTGCTGCTGTGGCTGTACTGATGGTGATTGTATCGGTGTGCTGATTTGGGAGGGTTTGGTGCTGATGTGGGGGTGCGGATGTGGGTGTGCCGATGGGGGAGGTGCAAAGGTGGCGATGTGTGGGTGCTGATGGGTGCTGAGAATGGCGGGGAGCCGAGAATGCCAGTGTGCTGGGGGGGGCATGGGATACCGGTGTGCTGATGTGGTGGTGCTGGGGATAGTATGTGTGTGTATACATGTTTGTGTGTATACATTGTATGTGTGTGTGTGTGTGTGTGTGTGTATATACATGTGTGTGTATGTATACATTGTGTGTATGTATATATTGTGTGTATACAACATGTTTGTGTGTGTATACACGTGTGTGTGTGTATACACGTGTGTGTGTATACATGTGTGTGTATACACATGTGTGTGTATACATGTGTGTGTATACATGTGTGTGTATGTATAAATGTGTGTGTATGTATACATTGTGTGTATGTATATATTGTGTGTATACAACATGTTTGTGTGTGTATAGACGTGTGTATACACATGTGTGTGTATACACATGTGTGTGTGTATACACATGTGTGTGTGTGTATACACATGTGTGTGTGTGTATACACATGTGTGTATACATGTGTGTGTGTATACATGTGTGTGTGTATACACGTGTGTGTATACGTGTGTGTGTATACATGTGTGTGTGTATACATTATGTGTATGTATACGTGTGTGTATACGTGTGTGAGTGTATGTCTCCATGTGTGTGTGTACTTGTACATGTGTGTGAGTATACGTGTACATGTGTGTGTGTGTGTACGTGTCTACGTGTACATGTGTGTGTGCACGTGTACATGTGTGTGTGTGTGTGTCTACGTATACATGTGTGTGTGTACGTGTGTGTGTGTACGTGTGTGTGTGTGTGTCTACGTGTGTGTGTGTGTGTCTATGTGTGTGTGTCTACGTGTGTGTGTTTGTGTATACGTGTGTGTGTTTGTGTATACGTGTGTGTTTGTGTACGTGTGTGTGTGTGTATACGTGTGTGTGTGTGTGTATACGTGTGTGTGTGTGTATACGGGTGTGTATACGTGTGTGTGTGTGTCTACGTGTGTGTGTGTGTGTCTACGTGTGTGTGTGTGTGTCTACGTGTGTGTGTGTGTGTGTCCCTGTGTGTGTGTTTGTGTCCCTGTGTGTCCTTTGGCCCGTCACTCCGCCTCAGGCCAATGAGAGGTGTGCGGGGGCGGGCCAAGGGACCAATGAGGTGGGAAGGGGGGGGGGGGAGGAGGTGGGAAGGGGGGGGGAGGAGGTGGGAAGGGGGGGGGGGGGGGTGAGGAGGTGGGAAGGGGGGGGGGGGGGTGAGGAGGGGGGAAGGTGGTGAGGGAGGGGGAAGGGGGGGGAGGGAAAGGGGGAGGAGGGGAAGGGGGGGAGGGAAAGGGGGAGGAGGGGAAGGGGGGGGAGGGGAAGGGGGGTGAAGGAGAGGGGGGAGGAAGAGGGGGGGGAGGAGGGAGGGGGAGGGCGGGGGGGGAGGGGGGAGGGCGGGGGGGGGGAAGGGGAGGGCGGGGGGGGAAGGGGAGGGAGGGGGAGGTGGTGGGAAGGGGGGGTGGAGGTGGTGGGAAGGGGGGTTGGAGGGGGGGAGGTGGTGGGAAGGGGGGGGGTGGTGGGGAGGAAGGGGGAAGGGGGGGAGGAGGGGGGAAGGGGAGGGGGGAAGGGGGGGAGGTGGTGGGGAGGAGGGGAGAAGGGGGGAGGTGGTGGGAAGGGGGGGGAGGTGGTGGAAGGGGGGAGGAGGGGGGAAGGGGTGGGGAGGTGGTGGGGAGGAGGGGGGAAGTGGTGGGAAGGGGGGGAGGTGGTGGAAGGGGGTGAGGAGGGGGGACGTGGGGGGGGGAGGGGGGAGGTGGTGGGGGAGGAAGGGGGAGGGGGGGAGGAGGGTGGAAGGGGTGGGGGGAGGGGGGGGAAGGGGTGGGGGGAGGTGTTGGGAAGGGGGGGAGGTGGTGGGGAGGAGGGGGGAAGGGGGGGAGGTGGTGGAAGGGGGGGGGGGGTGGTGGGAAGGAGGGAGGAGGGGGGATGGGGGGAGGAGGGGGGGAAGGGGGGGAGGTGGTGGGGAGGAGGGGGAAGTGGTGGGAAGGGGGGGAAGTGGTGGGAAGGGGGGGAGGTGGTGGGAAGGGGGTGAGGAGGGGGGAGGTGGTGGGGAGGAAGGGGGAAGGGGGGGAGGAGGGGGGAAGGGGGGGAGGTGGTGGGGGGGAGGGGGGGGGAGGTGGTGGGGAGGAGGGGGGGAAGGGGGGGAGGTTGTGGGGGGAGGGGGGAAGGGGGGGAGGTGGTGGGAAGGGGGGGGTGGTGGGAAGGGGGGGAGGTGGTGGGAAGGGGGGAGGAGGGGAATGGGGGGGAGGGGGGGGAGGGGGGAAAGGGGGGGGGAGGTGGTGGGGAGGAGGGGGGAAGTGGTGGAAGGGGGGGAGGTGGTGGGAAGGGGGGGGGGTGGTGGGAGGGGGGGGAGGTGGTGGGAAGGGGGGGGGGTGGTGGGAAGGGTGGGGGAGTGTGGTGGGAAGGGGGGGTAGGTGTGTGCGAAGGGGGGGAGGTAGAGGGGAGGTGAAGGGGGGTGGGGGGTGGAGGGGAGTGAAGGGGGGGGTGGAGGGGAGGTGAAGGGGGGGGGTGTGGAGGAGAGGTGAAGGGGGGTGAAGGGGGAGGGTGGAGGGGAGGTGAAGGGGGGGTGGAGGGGAGGTGAAGGGGGGGGTGGAGGGGAGGGGGGGGTGGAGGGGAGGGGGGGTGGAGGGGAGGTAAAGGGGGGTGGAGGGGAGGTGAAGGGGGGGGGTTGGAGGGGAGGTGAAGGGGGGGGGTTGGAGGAGAGGTGAAGGGGGGGTGGAGGGGAGGTGAAGGGGAGGGTTGGAGGGGAGGTGAAAGGGGGGTGGAGGGAGGTGAGGGGTGGGTAAGGGGAGGTGAAGGGGGGTGAGGGGAGGTGAAGGCGCTCACTCACCGTCCGGCCGCTCCCCTCAGCCGTCCGGCAGCTCCCTCACCCGTCCGGAAGCTCCACGTGGATCTGAGGCGGGAGGCAGCTTGTTGTGGCCGCTCCCCGCTGTGTCCCGGGCGCTCGCTCCTCCGCTGACTGTAGCGGCGCCGGGGGGGGGAGGGGGTGGAGGGGAGGTGAAGGGGGTGAGGGTTGGGTGAAGGGGGGTGAGGGGAGGTGAAGGCCGCTCACTCACCGTCCGGAAGGTCCCACGTGGATCTGAGGCGGGAGGCAGCGTGTTGTGGCCGCTCCCCGCTGTGTCCCGGGCACTCGCTGCCCCGATGACTGTAGCGGCGCCGGGGGGGGAGGGGGGGCTGAAAGCGCGGGAAACACGGGGAGAGGAAGAGGTGCGCGCGTGTGTGGAGGCTGATGTTCGGGGAGGAAGAGGCGGAGGCTCCGGGACCGGTGGGTATGTGAGCCCACCCCCGGGTTATACATGCTGCTAATGTACACCCCCCCCTACTGTGTGTGTGTGTGTCCCTGTGTGTGTGTGTGTCCCTGTGTGTGTGTGTCCCTGTGTGTGTGTGTCCTGTGTGTGTGTGTCCTGTGTGTATCCCTGTGTGTGTCCCTGTGTGTGTGTGTTTGTGTCCCTGTGTGTCCTTTGGCCCGTCACTCCGCCTCAGGCCAATGAGAGGTGTGCGGGGGCGGGCCACTAATATAGTATAAGATAGGCTTTTACCTTTATATTGCATTTTGATATTATAGGTACTAGATTTTCTATATACACGTCTGTATTATGATAATTTCAGTCCTCAAAACGGAAAGTGTTCACCAGTGTATCTGGCCTGTGCTCATCCTGGATGTGAAACTTGGACCTTGAACGCAAAAACAATTCAGAAGCTCAGACAAATCAAAGAAGAAGAAGAAGAAGTAGTATGGGACAGATTTATGCTGCGTATTACCGAAAAGACAGCAAAAATAATGAATGGGTTCGAAACAAAAGAAAAAAGTCTTTGACCTCATCACAAGGGTGAAGAAATTAGAATGACAGGGGGGTGGACATATCGCAAAAAAAAATAATGATTATCTTTTCAAGGAAATGGCACTCAGCTGGATTCAAGAAAGATTAAAAGACCAAGACGACAACCAATAATAAGATGGGATGATGAAATCAGAACGTGTTGGAGTAAATGGAGAGGCTGCAATTGCATCACCTGGAAGATCATATGGGAGGCTTCTTCCAGGAGTAGGGCTGAAGGAGAGAAAGAGAGAGAGCGAGAGAGAGCGAGAAGAGAGCGAGAAATAAGTACACAACACATGTATTGCATATTGCAGACTTAACTGGCAGTGAAGAGGTTAATATAAAGCTCTCTAATCTCAGCTAGAGGACAGCTGCGGCAGTCACTCCCTATACTCGCCTGGCTCTCCCGAATGTCAATCTCTCTGTGGCACTGTCACCTGACGGCAGGCCCTTGGGATGCATGGGGAACTTGGAGGGAACCCGGCTATCGCCATCGCCCTCTCCCAGGGTCACCGCAGTGAGGATCCCCCTGCTGGAGAAAAACAAAAACTATCAAAATACCACCTACACAAATACCCAGTGTGATTAGAGGGAGCATCTCTAAGTGAAATTCATACACCGTATAATGATCAATAGTATGTCTGTATACTTACAATGAACATGCTATTAATGATGCAAAGTATCTTTTCAATGATAATCAACATGATGCACTCTACAATGGTGCAGAGTACCTATACACTGAAAATCATGGTGCTGAAAATCTACACATGTCCACCCTCTGATAACGAACATGATGCACACATAATGATTCAGAGTATCTTTATACTCCAACACTTCCCCACACCTCTTCCATCCTACAGACAAAAATTAAAGCAGCAATCCTGTGTGGGAATAGTTTGTTTTATGATTTCTTTCCCCCCCAATAATTGGAACAAGGTGGCCATGAGTTGCTGAACTTTGCCATTTGACTACCGGGCATCCTCGAGTTCTGCTTCCAGAATCACTCTACTCTTTCCTAAATCTGTCTCAGCGTCTCCCTGCTGAAATCCCTCTCCGGCTTTCTATCAAACCGCAATTCGCATTCCATTCTCCTCCTCACTTTTAAAGCTTTACACTCTTCTGCCCCCTTCAAGATCTCAGCCCTAATTTCTCGCTATGCACCATCCCGACTCTTGAGTTCTGCTCAGGATGTCTTCTCTCTACCCCCTTTCTATCTAAAGCTCTCTACCGCCTTAAACCCTTCTCACTGACTGCCCCACACCTCTGGGATGCCCTTCCCCTCAATATCCAACTAGCACCCTCTCTATCCACCTTTAAGACCCACCTTAAGACACACCTGCTTAAAGAAGCATATGAGTAGCACCGTGACTAATACTATACACGATACATAAAGCTTGGCCCCCTGCAGACGCACTTACCTGAATGCCCTCCTACTGTCTCTGTACGTTCTCCCTACCAATTAGATTGTAAGCTTTTTGGAGGGACTCCTCTTCCGAATGTTACTTTATCACTGAAGCACTTATTCCCATGATCTGTTATTTGTATTATTTGTTATTTATATGATTGTCACGTGTAGTACTAATGTGAAGCGCTATGTACACTAATGGCACTATATAAATGAAGACATACATACATGCATACATAATTACTGGTGTACGCACCGGTTCCTCCTTCTGGGGCAACAATATGGCTGCCAAATCTTGCAGTATCCACAGGCCAATAAGAAGCCACCACGTTATCAGTTTCAGCTTCCTATTGGTCAACACTGGCGGCTATGCTGATTTTCCCTGACCAGCACCATCCCCAGAAAAGATAATTATCTCATGAACCGGGGGATATTCGGCACTGAAAATGACGAGCTTAAGCAGCAGAGGACCCACCGATTCCAAAGATGGTTCCACTTATTGCCTAGATTGCTGCTTTAAGGTAGGAAGAACAGAGTAAGAGGCAGCACACTACCCAGGTAGCAAAATAACACACGGTTGTAGTACTGTAATCATTCTCGGGACCATATGGAAAAGCACACATTTACAGTGAAAAATAGGTTGCCTTATTTTAAAGGAATAAAGCAGACATGAAAGGTCCATTGCAGACATGAAACATCGCTTTCTGATGCCTGCTTTCCCCCTTTAAAATAAAGGAAACTATGTTGTTTCACTATGTGCACTTTTGAATAAGGTCTGAGAGAATGATTATAATACTACAACCGTGTTATTTTGCTACCTTGGCAGTGTGCTGCTGCCTCTTACTATATAGCCTGGTCACCCTTGGGAGATATGCACCTTTCTCTAAAGCCAAAGGATAGAGCATTATTTTAGCTCTCTTTTGGGTATCCAGGACGTGTTCCTCTTTTTTCTGCTTTAAGTTCAGTTCAGGGTGCCAGAGGCAGGAGTTGGAGGGTGGGCGTTGGGAGGGAGGGCTGCAGTTTGCTGGGCGATGTGTGTTCATCCTCCCAGCAGACTGTTTCAGGAGTTGAGGAGGCGGGGAGGGGGCGGGGCTACAGACGGCAGCTTAGGGATCAAGGCTGCAATCTTAAAATCATTCTCAAGAATGATTTCATTGGCTGCTGAGGTCCCAGTGACGCTGCTGCAGCTTCAAAAAACGAATTTTCTGTTTATTGAAACTGTAGCCAGCATCAACTCCGGGCTTCGGAGACAGGGCAGCTGCTACCCTGACAACCAGTATTCAATTTGAATACATTGTGTCCCCACGGCAGCTCGCACGTAAGCACGCCCTCCTCCGAAGCCAGCACCCTGAACGAGGCCTAAGGAAGGCAAAGCACAATGCACCTTTCCACTCTGTCATTCTGCTGTCGCACAACTTACCCATGGATGGCATGCCTCGGCCAAGAGGAACATGGGTTTGCGGTTCGAGACGCCAGTCCCCGGAAGAGAGAGGGTATCACATTTGTAGAACCATATGGTCCTGAAGAGGAAACACAAAGTTTAGTTAGAGCATTAAAGGGTCAGTATCACGCAGGGCCAAAGTGATGTTTATTGGGTTATAGGGTCAGTCCCACACAGGAATAAAATGACATTACGACATGTTTAATGGGTTAAATCAAGGGCCATAAACAGGACAGGTATTAGGAATATCGCTGTTTCGGCACAGTGGCTCAGTGATTGTGACTGACCCACCTGCGCTGAAGCAGGGATATCCTGAAAACCTGACCTGGTGGTGGCTCTTGAGGACTGGAGTTGGCCTCCCCTGGGCTAAATGGCGTCTCACAGGAGACCAGAACTATCATATCAGAGATTAATTCATCAGACAGAAAAACAGAGTTGATCAAATTAATTTATTAGAAAAAGAACAACTATTTACAACTGGGATTACCCTATAGATCTGGGTGCAGGGACCTCCCTAAAGAGATTTCCCCTGTTCACTCTCCCCTGCAGTGTCCTCTGGAACAGATCTCCAGGTCTGGCACAGCACTGGAGTTGACACTGCAGCTGGAATCCCCACTGGAACATCAATCTTGAGCTGCAGCTGACAGCAACTGTAGCTACTTCACAGCGCTCTTCAGTCTCACTCACGACCTTTTATACATCATGCCAGGGGGTGTGCAAACCAGGGGGGGGGGGGGGGCGGTGGTTACAGAGGCCCCGCACTCTTCCCCAAGGCTTAAATTAAATGCCGGGGGAGGCGTGAGGCCTATGTAACTCCCTTACCTGCTCTGTGCCAGTTCTTCAGCGACGCGTCGCCATTGCAACGCAGCGTCATGTGACGCGACGTCACGGGTCATGTGATGACACATGACCCGCCGACATCATTTGGCGCCAGGTCCTGGGGGGGGGGGGCGCAAGCGCTGGCTGCAGTTCAGGATCTTTGCCCACCTCTGCTCATGCTACAACATGGTTACATAAAAAACAAAAAAAAAAAAAGTGTTGAGGCCAGGTGTCTTCAATATGACTCTGTCAAGCCCACTTGCGTGTTTTTATTTTCCTTTCACTGAACGCTAAACAATTGAACAGGTTTCATAAACATGGGTTACAGCTATGGAAATATTCAGAAGTGGGTCTTTCCGCGTTCACCCTAGCAATTATTTACAAACCTGAAAAATCTAACTAAAATAAATCTAAGCTGGTGAAGTTTTGGCATATGGATCTTAGTTAGCCAAGTTCTCTCTAGTTTTTAAAATAATCATAGAGGAAAGTTAAGCAAATCATGGAACCGTTTCAACCTTAAGATCATTTTACTTTTATTTTATCTTACGCTTAGGCCGTGTCCATGGTTAAAGCGACAGCGCGGAGTTCAAAATGCCTTAAGGCAATGATCGCTGGCCATAGACTTCGCGTGCATGTGCCAGCGCGATGGGGCGCGCGAAGAATCATAAATTTTATTCTGCGGCGTGACTGCCAGGTCACGTTAGCAGTTCGCCAATCAGGCGAACCAGCTCCGAGACGTCACGACCAGCACGCCCCACAGACACGGCTACCCAAGCCACAAATCTCTGCAGCTAAAGGTGTGTGTGACATCACGCGCACGCTCCCACAGGACGCAGCCTTGGAAAGCTAACATTTTTTATGCCGTAATGAGATTTTATAGGTATATTCTAGCAGTTTTTGTGAAAGGTTAGGAACCCGATTAATTACTTTTATAAATCACTAGAGTAGAACAGGGAAACCCGGCGCTACCTGGAACTAAATAGGAGTTTGGAATGGGGTAT
Organism: Ascaphus truei; assembly: GCF_040206685.1. Classification (NCBI taxonomy): domain Eukaryota; kingdom Metazoa; phylum Chordata; class Amphibia; order Anura; family Ascaphidae; genus Ascaphus; species Ascaphus truei. The sequence goes on from NC_134487.1 coordinate 190,852,171, forward strand.
ACTATCCACCTTGAGAGTGGGCAAAGTGTCCCTCTGTTGTTGTTCCTCCTGCGGCTCAAACCCAAAGGAGGATCTACCCAGGATCCTTCAAAGATAGAGGAGACAGAAAAAGGGGGGATGGGGGAGCACAGGTGGAATGGTATATAGTCTTAGAACTCAGATATGTGAGACTCTGAGCTGCTGGTGTGGGTGATGTAAATCTATATATAATCTCAAACACTCACACGGCCTTGTGCAAATGCGTGTGCATCAAAATATCTTTACGTCCTATGTTCTTTTCTTTAAGGATCTCGTCTGTGCTTTTCCTTCTTCGTTGGTGTGGATTCGCCTGCTTTGTTCTGGAGTACTCCACCTCTCGTCGGGCTGGTTCTTCTGTTTCTGGTATTCGTTGTTACCTCGGAATTAAAGAATTAAAAAACACACAGGTTCAGCGACAATAGGATGACAAGCAAAAGAGGACAATCTAGGTTGGGGGTGATCTATGAGGTAGATGGTATATAATCAAACACTCACACGGACATGTGTGGGTGTACTCAAGGGCTAGGGTATCTTTTTGCTCCCTGGATTGGTCTCACTGTTCCAAATAGCAAGTGATTGATTATAATATTAAATATAAAGTATTGTTACTCACACGGCCAAGTGTGAGTGCACACTTGGAAAGGTTCTTGGATTGGTCCTGGTGTTCCTATGTTGAAGAATTTCTAACCGCTCCTGTTCTGGATTCCTAGCTCTCAGGTGGGTAAATGAAGATATAAGTCCAAGGATACCGGGCAGAAACTTTATTGAAGTGTTAAACAATTAAAACAAATAAATTGATAAAAACAGGGGTATAAAACAAACCATCCGCTTGCTCAACTCGTGAGCTGCGGTAGGGGAAGGGGTGGGAGGCCCGTCTCTGGGATGTTCAGCAGTCTCGTGGTGCTACAGCCGCTCGCTCCGCGTCCGGTTGGAGCTCTGTACTTCCCTGTTCCTGCTCCCGACGGTGGCCGCAAAGTATCAAAACAGTGGGGGGATTTCGAGCAACGCGTTTCGCCCTATGGGCTTCCTCAGGCTCCGTAGTTAGGAAGGGTATGGTACACTGCTCCACTTTTATGTGTTGTGGACATCCTAACTGTTACGCCCCCCTCGATCTAAGACAGCTGGGCTTTATTGCATAGATAAACATTGTGTGTGGTGGGTTGATTGGCCCCAGTTGGAACTTTCATTAGTTCAGTTCTTGTATTAAATAGGCTTTGTTTTGAGCATGCTTCTACGCAGCCCTCTCATTAGAGACAGGTGATCTCTAATTGCGTGCCTTCATTTTTACAGTCCATTGACGTTTTTCAAACGGATATCATACATCATTATTCTTTCAGGAAAAGAGAAGTGGTGTAATACAAAAGTGTAAAAATAAAGGTAATATGTTTACTATTATATAAAAAAGGGTTAAAAAGGAAAAATTAAAAATATCCAAGTCCAAATGTACGTCCTGCATAAGTGTATATATACATATATGTATAAAATGCCTCATATATATTTTTAAATGGTTCTAGGAACATGTGAGATAAGTCCATAGCCTGTAATAGTTTGTTAGTTTATCCAGATCTGTAATATGAATCAAAAACATAATTAGTGCCCTATAGTGGGATAAAGGGTGCATAACTCATCTGAAATCAATATTCCGGAAAGAGGGAGGGGGGGGGGATGGGGAGGGGGGGGGAGGGAGGGGGAGGGTGAGGGGGGGGGGGAGGGGGGGGGAAGGGAAAAAGAGAGGGGGGGGTGGATGCAACTGGACTAGAGTCGGGGTTCGGACCTATCTGCTATAAGTCTAAAATGTGACATGTAGGATTTCTAAAACCGCTTTTTGGGGTGGGGTGAAAAAACTTTATAAACAATGAAGTCAATAAAATCAATGAAATGCCCCTAGGTCTATGTCAATGTTGAGGCCCTTGGGTGCCAGGGTCTGGAGTCTGTATATCCAGAAGGTCTCACGTTGAGCTAGTTTATTGAGCTGGTCTCCACCTCTCCAATGCGCCTCAACTTTCTCTATACCTTGATATACTAGCCCCTCTGGGTTCCCTCCATGTGTCAGACTGAAATGCCTGGAAACGCTATGGGTCATGACCTGTCGACGTATATTGCCCATGTGTTCCAACACACGGACTCTTAGGGGCCTAGATGTCCGGCCCACGTATTGGAGCCCACATGGGCACGCCAGCAGGTATACCACATACTCAGTCCGACATGTAATTAGATTTTTAATATTAAATTTTTCTTTAGTGATGTTAGATACGAAGCTGGTTTTTTCTTTTGCTGCCTGTTTGCAGGCCTTGCAGCTGAAACAACTATGAAAACCCACTGGGGGGGGGGTAACCAATGTAGTGTGGGTTTTTTATCCCTTTTGAAGACACTCGGGGCTAACTTGGCTTTAATAGTAGGTGCCCGTCTAAAAATGACCCTTGGTAAAGGCGGAATGTGGTCTTTTAAAATGGGGTCTTTTTGCACTATGTGCCAGTGTTTCTTTAAAACTTCAGTAATTTTGCCAGAGTCGGTGCTAAAATCTGTAATAAATGATAGAGGAAAACTTCTATCATTGGATTTAATGTGCTGTTTCAAAAGATTTTCTCTTGGGATTAGTTCCGTTCTTTGGAGTGCATCGTCAAGTGTTTTAGCTTCATAACCTCTTTCTAAGAATTTCTCTTTTAAAATTAGTGCCTGTTCCTGGTAGGTTTCTTGGTCTGTGCAATTTCTTTTTATTCTGCGCAATTGTCCATAGGGGATGTTTTTTAGCCACTTCGAATGGTGGCAGCTAGTATTCAATAGGTAGTTGTTTGCGTCAGTCGGTTTGAAAAAAGTTTTTGTCTTTAATGTATTATCTTCCACAGAAATCGTAAGGTCTAAAAAATGTAGAGAGTTTTTACTGTGTTCTGAAGTGAACTCCAGATTCACTTGGTTATTATTGATATAGCTGATAAAATACTCTAACTCTATTTCTGTACCTCTCCATATGAGCAGCACATCATCAATGTAGCGATGCCAGGAGACAAGGTTCGCGCCATGCGGATGTTCGGACCAAATGTAACTGTCCTCCCAATCCGCCATAAAAATGTTTGCAAAACTAGGTGCGAACCTTGTCCCCATCGCGGTGCCGCACAGCTGGAGGAAAATCTCTCCATTGAACCAAAATGAGTTGTGCCTTAGAATAAAACTTATACTGTCTAAAATAAATTTGCGTTGTTCCTCTGGCATTGTGGGGTCTTTTATTAATGCTCGCTCTATTGCCCCTTCCCCATCTGTGTGTTTGATACAGGTATAGAGCGATTTGACGTCGCAGGTAACTAAAATATAGTTATCCTGCCATTGGATATTGTTTAAAATGTTTAAAACTTGGGACGTATCTTTGAGATAGGATCTACTACTTGTGGCGTATTTTTGCAGGGAGGTGTCGACATATTCGGACAGGTTCTGGGTGAGGGAACCTATCCCTGATATGATTGGTCTACCTGGGGGAGTCTCCAGGCATTTATGTATTTTAGGTAGGAAGTAAAACACAGGCAGGATGGGGTTGTCTCTTTTTAGATAACTCCACTCCTTGGTGTTTAATATACCCTGTGTTTTACCCCTCTCCAGAATGACATCTAGGATTTTTTTTGTCCTTTATTGTTGGATCTCCATTCAATTTCTGGTAGGTCCCTAGATCTCCCAGAATCCGTTCTGACTCTTTGAGGTAATAATCCGTGTCCATCACCACCACACCTCCCCCTTTATCGGCTGGTTTGATGGTGATAGATCTGTCGTCTCCTAGTGTTTTCAAAGCCTCTTTCTCTTCCTTGCTGAGGTTATCTCGTTTTGATTTTGGCTGTCCTGCAATTTTCTCTAGGTCTTCCAAAACCAACTGTGTGAAGACCTCTAGATGCTGCCCCTTACTATTACTTGGATAAAATTTTGATTTGTCTCTTAATCCTGAGTGAATAAACATATCCTCTGGACTTGGAATACCCAGTGTACTTGGCAGTGTGGCTTGGCTTTCTCTAAGTGTTTCTCTAGACTGAGCGTCTTTATTTAGAAAAAACCTTTTTACTGTCAATTTTCTTAAAAATTTATTTGCGTCGAGGAACATGTTAAAACCATTGGACTTTATACTTGGGGCAAAGTTTAGCCCTGTTCCTATTAGTCCGAGTTGCGTATCTGTAAGTATGGTTTTACTGATATTAAAAACCCCCCTTATTTCGTTTGTTTCTTTGGGATGCCTCCTTCTTCCTCTTTTTCCTCTCTTTCTCTTTTTTTGTTGTAATGTTTCCCTTCTTTCTCTTTCTCTTTTAGTGGATTGAAATGATTCTGTGTCTGTGGTGGGTGCGGGGGACTCTGCTCTAAAAAAGTCACCGCTGTATTCTGCTTGGGCCTCTCCCAAACTGGGCTCTTAATGGGAGAACGGCTTGCATATCTTCTTCTCCCCCCATCTCCATCTCTATCTCTTGTTGTCTCTCTCTTATCCCTAACGTGGTGTTTTTCTCTCTCGTCTCTCCCAGGATGTTTATAGCCTCTATCTTCCCTTTCTCCCCTACAGTCTCTCCCATAATTTGGTCGCGTCTCCCAGTCTCTAGATCTCTCCCGACTCCTGCGGTCTCTTCTAGGGTACATTCCCCTGTCGTGATATTCATACCCCCTATCCCCTCTATAATTCTGAGGTGTATAAGGGCTGGTATGTTCTATAACGATGGGTGTGTTCTCTTTCATAGTGCCTATTTTCTCTTGGCCCTCTAGTGTTGTCTGATCTAATGTCAGTTTCTTTTCTCTTAGGTGATAGCGGTGCTGCGGGAGGTGGTGGGGTATCTCTCCTAGGAATTTCTGTTTTAGCCTCTCTCTCATTAGAGGTGGTTTTAAATCTTTTTGGTGTGTGTGAGTACTGTTATCTCTGCCCCGATCTTGAGATTTACTGTAGCCACTGTAGCCACTTTTGTCCCATCTTTTATTCAGACCTTCCTCATAATCCTCTATCTCTCTGGAATTTGCCGTTCTTACTAATCTCTAGATTTTTTTTCTAATGTGTCTAGCTCGTTTGAGAGATTTTACCAAGGGTCATTTTTAGACGGGCACCTACTATTAAAGCCAAGTTAGCCCCGAGTGTCTTCAAAAGGGATAAAAAAAAAACACACTACATTGGTTACCCCCCCCAGTGGGTTTTCACAGTTGTTTCAGCTGCAAGGCCTGCAAACAGGCAGCAAAAGAAAAAACCAGCTTCGTATCTAACATCACTAAAGAAAAATTTAATATTAAAAATCTAATTACATGTCGGACTGAGTATGTGGTATACCTGCTGGCGTGCCCATGTGGGCTCCAATACGTGGGCCGGACATCTAGGCCCCTAAGAGTCCGTGTGTTGGAACACATGGGCAATATACGTCGACAGGTCATGACCCATAGCGTTTCCAGGCATTTCAGTCTGACACATGGAGGGAACCCAGAGGGGCTAGTATATCAAGGTATAGAGAAAGTTGAGGCGCATTGGAGAGGTGGAGACCAGCTCAATAAACTAGCTCAACGTGAGACCTTCTGGATATACAGACTCCAGACCCTGGCACCCAAGGGCCTCAACATTGACATAGACCTAGGGGCATTTCATTGATTTTATTGACTTCATTGTTTATAAAGTTTTTTCACCCCACCCCAAAAAGCGGTTTTAGAAATCCTACATGTCACATTTTAGACTTATAGCAGATAGGTCCGAACCCCGACTCTAGTCCAGTTGCATCCACCCCCCCCCCCCCTCTTTTTTCCCTTCCCCCCCCCCCTCACCCTCCCCCTCCCTCCCCATCCCCCCCCCCTCCCTCTTTCCGGAATATTGATTTCAGATGAGTTATGCACCCTTTATCCCACTATAGGGCACTAATTATGTTTTTGATTCATATTACAGATCTGGATAAACTAACAAACTATTACAGGCTATGGACTTATCTCACATGTTCCTAGAACCATTTAAAAAATATATATGAGGCATTTTTATACATATATGTATATATACACTTATGCAGGACGTACATTTGGACTTGGATATTTTTAATTTTTCCTTTTTAACCCTTTTTTATATAATAGTAAACATATTACCTTTATTTTTACACTTTTGTATTACACCACTTCTCTTTTCCTGAAAGAATAATGATGTATGATATCCGTTTGAAAAACGTCAATGGACTGTAAAAATGAAGGCACGCAATTAGAGATCACCTGTCTCTAATGAGAGGGCTGCGTAGAAGCATGCTCAAAACAAAGCCTATTTAATACAAGAACTGAACTAATGAAAGTTCCAACTGGGGCCAATCAACCCACCACACACAATGTTTATCTATGCAATAAAGCCCAGCTGTCTTAGATCGAGGGGGGCGTAACAGTTAGGATGTCCACAACACATAAAAGTGGAGCAGTGTACCATACCCTTCCTAACTACGGAGCCTGAGGAAGCCCATAGGGCGAAACGCGTTGCTCGAAATCCCCCCACTGTTTTGATACTTTGCGGCCACCGTCGGGAGCAGGAACAGGGAAGTACAGAGCTCCAACCGGACGCGGAGCGAGCGGCTGTAGCACCACGAGACTGCTGAACATCCCAGAGACGGGCCTCCCACCCCTTCCCCTACCGCAGCTCACGAGTTGAGCAAGCGGAGGGTTTGTTTTATACCCCTGTTTTTATCAATTTATTTGTTTTAATTGTTTAACACTTCAATAAAGTTTCTGCCCGGTATCCTTGGACTTATATCTTCATTTACCCACCTGAGAGCTAGGAATCCAGAACAGGAGCGGTTAGAAATTCTTCAACATAGGACACCAGGACCAATCCAAGATACCTTTCCAAGTGTGCACTCACACTTGGCCGTGTGAGTAACAATACTTTATATTTATTATTATAATCAATCACTTGCTATTTGGAACAGTGAGACCAATCCAGGGAGCAAAAAGATACCCTAGCCCTTGAGTACACCCACACATGTCCGTGTGAGTGTTTGATTATATACCATCTACCTCATAGATCACCCCCAACCTAGATTGTCCTCTTTTGCTTGTCATCCTATTGTCGCTGAACCTGTGTGTTTTTTAATTCTTTAATTCCGAGGGTAACAACGAATACCAGAAACAGAAGAACCAGCCCGGACGAGAGGTGGAGTACTCCAGAACAAAGCAGGCGAATCCACACCAACGAAGAAGGAAAAGCACAGACGAGATCCTTAAAGAAAAGAACATAGGACGTAAAGATACCTTGATGCACACGCATTTGCACAAGGCCGTGTGAGTGTTTGAGATTATATATAGATTTACATCACCCACACCAGCAGCTCAGAGTCTCACATATCTGAGTTCAGACTATACACCATTCCACCTGTGCTCCCCCATCCTCCCTTTTTCTGTCTCCATAAATCACTAGAGAGCAGAGTGTTGGCAATTAGGCTGAGTCCATGCTCCCTGCTTGCTCGCTGAGGCGCGCTGAGGCTCAGGGAAAGCGGGTGCTTTCCCTGGCCTTGCGGTTGCTTACCGCACGCGCCGTCAGCGGGCGGGCCGGGGGCGGGCACGTCACTGGCCGGGGGCGGGCACGTCACTGAGCTGGTTCGCCCTCATTGGGCGAACCGCTCACGTGACCGGCCTATCTCGCCGGCAAGCGGGGGAATTTTAAATTCCCCTAAGACCTGCGATTCCGCAAGCGTGCGGAAGCGCAGGTGAGCCCCTACTAAAGCCGCTCTAATTGCGGCTGTAGGGGCTCAGTGCTGAGCGGAAGCGCGCCTCAGCGCGCTTCCGCCAGCAAGCAACTAACATGGCCGAGGCCTTAGGGATGAAACATGGGTAGAATTGAACAATAATACGATGAAGTGATATAACTTGGAAATATAAGAATAATTCAGTTACAACATGTGCTTTCAACGTTCCATTTATCTGGAACTTTTCAATGTTCCAGTTCCATTTAGAATAAGGCCAAGAACTCTTTGATTCCAGATCTCGGCATCAAAGAAGCAATAATGTCTCCCCTAGCTCCCTGACCTCAACCCTCTGGGGTGAGGCGGGAAGTGAGGGACCCACCGGAAAGTTTGAGTTGGGATCGTGAGGTGTACGTGGGAGATCTGGTCCAAAACCAAAAAAAAATACTCACTCAATTCGAATCCCTCACTGTGAACTCCTATACAAGCATACCCCTGTTTAAGGACACTCACTTTAAGTACACTCGCGAGTAAGTACATCTCGCTCAATAGGCAAACGGCAGCTCGCGCATGCGCCTGTCAGCACGTCCTGAACAGCAATACCGGCTCCCTACCTGTACCGAAGCTGTGCACAAGCAGGAGACTATAGAGCCTGTTACAAATGCGTTACTTACTTCAGTTATGCACGTATATGACGAGTACAGAACATGCATCGATAAGTGGGAAAAAGGTCGTGCTTCACTTTAAGTACATTTTCGCTTTACATACATGCTCGGTCCCATTGTGTACGTTAATGCGGGGTATGCCTGTATATAATAACCCCGAGTTCCCCCCGGGGTGTATAAAAAAACTCCTTTAAGAAATTAAAGGAGCTCAATATTGTAAGATTGGAGGACCTCGCGATCGCGAGGTCCTCCAATGACATACCAAGAGGTGCAAACAAAATATCAAGCACGGGATATTCCAATCTTTGGCTTCCTACAGATTAGACACTTGCTGCATTCAGTATCGCAGAACAAGAGCTTTCCGAATTTAACAAAATTTGAAAGACTATGCCCAGTAGGGGTGCACCAGAAGGGTCTGATCTCGAGGATATACACGGGACTGACTTCGTCGTCAACCCCCCAAAATCATAACTATATGTTGAAATGGGCCGAAGACCTCGGGATAGAAATAGATAGGGAAGACTGGGAGGATATCTGGGAATCGGCAGCTAAAACATCAACCTGCACAACCACGAAAGAAAATATATACAAAATATTATTCCAGTGGTACCTAACCCCGAGTAGACTGAGCCAGATCTTCCCAGGCACACCGGATCTCTGCTGGAGGGGGTGTGGCATGAGAGGAGATATGGCACATATATGGGGGTTCTGCATAAAAAATACAATGATTTTGGACACATATCCAAAATATGCTGCGGGAATCCACGGAGCTGAGAATCCCTTTGGACCCGATGATATATTTACTAGGATAACGTATTGAGGAGGTTCCCTCTCCAAAGGGCAAAATGATAAGATTCATCCTCACGGCCGCACGCTGCTCAATAGCAGCTGCTTGGAAGAACATCAATGCGCCCTCCAAACAAACAGTAAACAAAAGGTTGAAGGAAGTTAAAGTAATGGAACTTCTCTCGGCCCAGCTCTCCCAAAAGGTGGAGAAATTCCACAAAGTTTGGGACATATGGTCCCCATCCTAGCCTAAACCCTAGACCAATTCCAGAGTAGGAGGAAAATAAAAATAAAAAGGGAATTAGCGAAAATAGGAAAACTAGTGGTCTACACGCTCAATCTTTCCCCTCCACACCCCTCCTCTCCCCCCCTCTTTCTTTTCTTCTCTCTTATTCTATCCTTCAACGTCAAATTGACGAACCCTAAGAGTGGACAAAACCATAGACATATATATGCCCGAGGTCACCCTCATTCAACCCACAAAGGTATGGGGAGCCATACAGTTAAAACGGATGTATAAATTACGATAAGTTAAATGTTATTAGTTATGTGAATTTATGTGACTACATGTATGTTTGTATTTCCACTCTTACTGGAATAGACCGAAATGTACAATGTGATATTATATGTGAAAAAACAATTAAAAAAATTGAAACAAAAAAAAAAAGAAGCAATAATGTCAGGGACATCAAGGTCATCGGAAACAATTCACAGGTACTGTATCTGGCACTTGCTGTGCCAATCCCAGACACAAGAAAGCTACAAATCAGCAGTTTCCAAGAGTAATATTTTGTGGTCATGATATGGAGTTGTAGCTTCTCCCCCCCGCCCCCCACCCCCCCCTTTTTTTTTTTTGCAATTTTTTACATGCAGATTTTGCAACGATGGTTTGCCACTTATCTCTACATTTGATATCTGCTTTTTCTGCGCTATCTGAAGCAGGTCATTCGTTTCAGACCAGGTTGTATCAACTTGTACTGCAGCCGAATTGTTATTCAGAATTGGAGATAAGAGAGATTGCCAGGGACATGTTGAACGGGATAAAGGGAGGTGTAATGCCTGAAATCCTAAAGGCAGAAAATAAAATTGCTGATGCTTCTGTGAGGGGTTCATGCGACAGCAAGAAGAATGAGACAGCAAGAAGAATGAGGCAGCTATCCCTAATCCGCAGCGATATTGGACAAGATCTAAACCATAGCCACCATCTTTAACCATTCCACAAAATGTTATAAAGCGGTCGTCACTACCAGGACAAACGTGAAGCAACAGCAGTTGCAAGTTTTATAGGTAAATGACAGGTTTCAGAGCGCAAAGCACCCATGGTGTGAAATAAAAATAACCTCAATACAGTATACAGGCAGTCCCCGTTTTACAACGCTTCACTTTACAACGAATGGCGTATCCAACACTGTGCAATGCATACCTATGTTCATTTTTACAACGCCAAAACGGCCTATCCAACGCTTTGCAACGTTGTGTGTGTGTGTATGTGTAACCATGCTGTAAAATGGCTGCAGTCATCTCTCCTGCTGACAGTAAGGCCTGGTAAGTTATGGGCATGCCAGCAGTTATCATGGAGGTTTGCCCTCACACCCTGGTGAGGTGTCATATGTCCCATAGGAAGTGACAACATGCTGTGTGTCCACGGTTAGTAACATCAGAGATGTGCCTGTTCCTAGGTGATATAAGACACAGCACTGTCTAAAGTTAGTTGAGTTCCTGTTGTTGGCTGCCTCTGTTCAGTAAGAGGCACATGGAGGTCTGCAACATTGTTGCAGTAGTCTGATGCAAGCTGTGAATCTGGCAGCACAAGGCAGACAGAGAAAAGCTGTTGGAGTGTTATGTAAGAGCTATGAGACAAGGAGCAAGTCTGAGTGCAGGCTTGGGAGGAGACAGCTTATAAGACTGTGACCAGGGACCTGGCACAGGGACACTCTCCCTAAAGGGGAGATAGGGAACCCACCAATTAAGGGAAGAGATACCTTTCAAAGGGAAGTGCGGTGAACATGGGAGGCTGAATACACCCCATTGTGGAGGGCAGCTTGCCCACCGTGCAATAAAGATGTTGCTGATAAAAGAAACCCTCGTGTGTAAGTGTGGAGTGATTACACAGGGGGCTGCACCACAGAGGAGTTCCTCACCAGGACCATCCACAAGCTCACGCTGGGATCCCGATGAGGTGGAGGCGCTGCACTGGATATAGGTAGGACTCATCCCACTACCTCAGCTGCCTGTCTGGGTTGGCAAATCCCCACACACCATCATGCGGGAGACTCAGGAGTCCTGTAGCCAACAGGTGCACCACCAGACACTACACCGTAATGGGGACTGGTTAGACCACAGGGGCCAATGTGAGATTGGGGGGGTCAGACCGGTTCACAAAACCCGTTACATTTGGAGGCGCTGCTGAGAGAAGTAGACCTGTCAACAGGACAGGCTTTTGCTAGGCACACTGGGAAACAGGGAGAGTGTCTGCTGCCACTTTGTGCTGCGTTGGGACGGACCTAGGGGTAGTCAGGGGGCTGATGGCGTATGTCAGTTCTCAGGGACGACCTAGGGGCCTGAAAGGAGTGGGGGGTTTGGAGCCGGGCTATAGCTGTCCTAGTCACCGTGAGGTAGTGCTAGTTGGTAGGATGCCAGAAGGAATGGCCTGTTAACGTGGTCAGGAATCCTGGAGAGGGTCTGCGCTAGGCTAACCAAGACAGGTAGACGCCCCAAGTACTGCATGGGAGCCTCAGAGTACTCTAGCCCATTCCAGACCTCTTACCGTGGGGAGCACAGACTGGGAGGAAGGAGATACAGCAGACACTGAGAGAGTGAGCCTAGCCTGGAGGTAGTGCATACATGAGTCCAGCCTACATTAGGTACACATGTGGTGGTGCATCAGGGCAATCTTTATTGTACCGGTGTGGTGGCTGCCCCGCAGAGCGGAGCCCCATGTACGATAACTGCTACGAGAGAATGGCGACCGAAAGAATGGAGGGTCCGCGCGGTGCGGATAGTCCAAGATGGCGACCGGAGGCTGACGGGGAGAGCACACGTGGTGTGCGTCCCACTGAAGAGCAAGCTGCTACTGAAACGTCTTTCACGAGCCTGCTGTGGAGTGGTGCTAAGGCTGTGGCCGCACCGTTTTGGTCCTGCCTAGGACCGCAGGGTACTACCCTGGAGGACAGTGTTGAGGACATTGTTGTCATGTGTAGTGAGAAGGAAGAATTTGCTTACCAGCCGGTGAGCGCTATAAAGAATGATAACCAAGATGGCGGCTCCCGCTTCCCTGGGAGACCGCGTGGGTTTGCTGAAGAGAATTCTGCAAATGCAAAAGTTGCAGAGAGTTGGCCAGGAGTGGCGCCAACGGGAAAACCCCGCCCTGATGGGGGGTATGGCGCGAAAGCTGTGGCCGCGCCCCCCAGGACTGTGAAAAGTTCAGCCCCTGTGCCGGGGCATCCAATTAACTTGTGGGACCCTCCCCAAATATTCACCAGGGGGAGGGGTCTCTATCTCTGCCAGGCAAGACCCGAGTTGTCTGAGGGAGGAGCTGGATGTGAGCTTCCTGTCCCTCAGTTGCGAGGAGCTGGTGAACAGGAGAGACCACTGTGCAAAGTGTCTCCCATAACCAGCACTACAAAGAGCGAGATGGACATTGGGGTATATCCCTATTCATTGCCAGCAGGCTTCCTGGTAGTCAAGGCTGGGGACAAAGAGACATTGCGGTGCCTGTGCATGCAGTGCAGGTTACCCGGCGGAGAAGCTAGCACAACGGCTAGGTGCCCCCAATGTGGCATCCACTACCTAGGGGCCGTGCAGCCCTTCGTACCAGGGCAGACCGTGGAGGCGGGAGCGGACACAGCCATTCCGACGGCTGAAGCCCCGCGTGCGGCCTGCACCGAACCAGTTGATCCCGGAGAATGGGGATCGCTCCTAATGATCAGAACGGAGCCTGAAGAGAGAGGGGTCTACAACCGCGGTGAGAACCCGGAACCTCACCGTCGGTCCCCTGCGGGAGTGCCACTCCCCGAGTCGGAGTTCGGCTCCTTGAAAGAGGAACGAGCGACCCTAACGACGGTGGTGATGCGCCTACCGGCGGACCACTACAGCGGTGCTGAAAAAGAACCGGCACTTACCTGTGTCACGGCGGAGCGGAGTCTCGTGTCGCCGGTGCAGAAACAACCTGAGATGTGGAGTCCCATGGCCGTGGTGACTGGCGGAGTCGATGGCGGAGGAAGAACCAGCCCGAGCCGACGGAGCGGTGAGACACATCCTTACCCTCCACAGGCGCCGGTGGTGGCAACGGCAGAGGAAGGCCTAGCCCAGGCCCGAGCGGAGCGCAGAACCATCACTTCCGGCGGCAGATATCGTTCTGGAGGAAGAGGTTCCGGTTGGGAGCCCAACGCAAGATGGCGGCGGCGAATCCCGCGAGATCCAGGACATTATTTCCGGTGGGCACAGCGGAACCGGATGGAACAAGGACACGAGTGAACCGGAGTGCCAGTCCGATGGTACCGGGCAAGGTAGCGAACAGTTGCGGGTCGTAGCACCGCGTATGCCGGCAGTATTTCCCTATGCTCAACCCCCGGCCATAGTTAAAGCCCCTGCCCCTGTCACATCTCCCTCGGGGTCCCGATCGAGCCAAGGGTGGTCTGGGGAGTCACAGGGCCGCGCTGATGAATGGACTGGGGAGAACCTGGACTGGGGTGATTGCTTTACTTCTGAGGAGAGATCGGGGAGGGAAGTGTTAACCTATGTGAAGTCTCCTGGGGTGACTCCTACTGTAATCAAGCCTGTGGCTAACGGGGAAGTCAATCGTTATGGTATGCACACTCATTCCAGTGGGATGTCTGGGGATTTGGGTAAAGTTGCTCGTGTTGTGCCTATTGCCCGGGGAACACCCTATGTACCTCCAGTGTCGGCAAGAATTGCCAGGGATCGCCAAAAGCTGTTACTTTATTTCCACCATCCAAGGGAGGGAGAAATTGAGTTTGAGATGGGTTCCACTGATGAGGAGGAAGAAAATTGGGATTCTGATAGTTCCATAGAAGATTGGGATACTGATAGCTCTCTAGAGGACTGGGATCCTGAAGTGTTAGATGAGAAGTGGTGTAATCAGAAAAAGAGGTCTTACATTTCCAGGGAGTGCCTTAAGGAAGTGTATGGGCATGATCCTCTCAGTCCACTAGCATCCATGCCAGAGTTATGGGCTGTTTGTGGGTGTCCAGTATGTAACCCAGAGTGTTACAGCATTGCTGCTCTAAACCCAGTGGACCATGCTGTGCGTATGCCACCTTAAGAGGGTATGGTAGTACCACTATGGATACTCCATCAGGGAGTAATCCTGGTTGTTATACATCTACGTTAGGATGTATCTGTTATTATGTATGATGAAGATATGTACTGTAAGGTTGTGACTAATTATGTGTGTTTTCCATTTTACAGTGCTTCCTGAAGAAAGGTACTTTAAATTTAAACCAGGGGGAGAATGTAACCATGCTGTAAAATGGCTGCAGTCATCTCTCCTGCTGACAGTAAGGCCTGGTAAGTTATGGGCATGCCAGCAGTTATCATGGAAGTTTGCCCTCACACCCTGGTGAGGTGTCATATGTCCCATAGGAAGTAACAACATGCTGTGTGTCCACGGTTACTGACATCAGAGATGTGCCTGTTCCTAGGTGATATAAGACACAGCACTGTCTAAAGTTAGTTGAGTTCCTGTTGTTGGCTGCCTCTGTTCAGTAAGAGGCACATGGAGGTCTGCAACATTGTTGCAGTAGTCTGATGCAAGCTGTGAATCTGGCAGCACAAAGCAGACAGAGAAAAGCTGTTGGAGTGTTATGTAAGAGCTATGAGACAAGGAGCAAGTCTGAGTGCAGGCTTGGGAGGAGACAGCTTATAAGACTGTGACCAGGGACTATCTCCCTAAAGGGGAGATAGGGAACCCACCAATTAAGGGAAGAGATACCTTTCAAAGGTAAGTGCGGTGAACATGGGAGGCTGAATACACCCCATTGTGGAGGGCAGCTGGCCCACCGTGCAAATAAAGATGTTGCTGATAAAAGAAACCCTTGTGTGTAAGTGTGGAGTGATTACACAGGGGGCTGCTCCACAGAGGAGTTCCTCACCAGGACCATCCACAAGCTCACGCTGGGATCCCGATGAGGTGGAGGCGCTGCACTGGATATAGGTAGGACTCATCCCACTACCTCAGCTGCCTGTCTGGGTTGGCAAATCCCCACACACCATCATGCGGGAGACTCAGGAGTCCTGTAGCCAACAGGTGCACCACCAGACACTACACCGTAATGGGGACTGGTTAGACCACAGGGGCCAATGTGAGATTGGGGGGGGTCAGACCGGTTCACAAAACCCGTTACATATGTATATGTAATACAGGCATACCCCGCTTTAAGTACACTCACTTTAAGTACACTCGCGAGTAAGTACATGTCGCCCAATAGGCAAATGGCAGCTCACGCATGCGCCTGTCATCACGTCCTGAACAGCAATACCGGCTCCCTACCTGTACCGAAGCTGTGTGCAAGCGGGGAGACTATAGAGCATGTTACAAATGCGTTATTTACATCAGTTATGCACGTAAATGACGATTGCAGTACAGTACATGCATCGATAAGTGGAAAAAAGGTAGTGCTTCACTTTAAGTACATTTTCACTTTACATACATGCTCCGGTCCCATTGCGTATGTTAATGCGGGGTATGTATATATATATATATATATATATATATATATATATATATATATATATATATATATATATATATATATATATATATATATATATATATATATATATATATATATATATATATATATCATAATAAATAATATATTATATAGTATAATATTATATATATATATATATATATATATATATATATATATATATATATATAATACAGTATATACACTATAATGTGTGTGTGCTGCATATCTTATTGCCTGCATAAAATATTTGGTGTATTTGTGTTAAAAATGCCTTCAGGAACGGAATCTTTCATTTAAACAGTGTTCCTATGGGAAAACGTGTTTCGCTTTACGTTTGGCTATCCAACGCCATTTTGAGTAACGCATTGTGTCGGATAACCAAGGACCGCCTGTAGTGTAATACATCAAAAAAACAAAACAAACATGAAATGAATTCAGAAATAGGAGGTATCCCACTCACGTGTAGAGATATCTCTAAATCAGTTACCATTTTCCATGTTGCATAGAAGAATCTCCAATTACAAAGACAGAGAAAGCAAAAATAGTGTGATGACTTTTTATTAAAATAAAAGTGTAAATGATAGTATCACACTCACGAATTCACAAAGTAACAGGTGTTTTTGGACTACAAAGAGTCAAGAGGATAGAGCGCTGTATAACTCGTGGAACACAGTCTCGTCTGATTAGCTGGTGTCTGCAGACCCGCTGCAAGATGACAACAGACCTCCATACGGCTGAGCAGTGACACTGGTTACCGGTATCGACTGGACTCCGTTTTCCATCTCTCTCCTGTGACATCATCATCCTGAAGCGGATCTGCAGACACCAGTTGATCAGATGGCGTTCCACAAGCGTTCTATCCTCTTGACACTTTGTAGTCCAAAAGCGCCTGTTACTTTGCCAATTATCCTACAACACGTGAGTGCGATAGAGGTTAATGTGGTTACCGTTTGTCTTAAAAATACAAGATACTGTGTTTATGACAGGTCAAGAAGACCCTTCCTAGGTCTGTGCTGATCAACAAAGTTGGCTTAATGGGGTGGGGGTGGGAGAATGATCACTGATGGCCCACTAAAAGTGAAACGTGTTGTTTAGAAGGCTATAGATCAGCGGTGATCAAACTGGGGGGCACGAGACTTTATTGGGGGGGGGGGGCACGGTAGTTACAGAGGCCCCACGCTAAGAGCGCGAGGCCTCTGTAAATGTACTTACAGCTTCTTGTCCACGTGTCTCCATTACAACGCCGCGTCAAATGACGCCCGTTATCATGGAGACGTGACGTCAAATGACGCCGCGAGTCACATGATCCCGCAGAGTCATTTGACGCTTCGTTGCTTTTGTTGTTTCACTTTATTATACCAACACTTGTACATACTGAGAGTCTACCATTGGGTGTGAATACCTATTGTACTTTCTTTTATGCCACATATTTGCATTTGTGTACCGCAATACAATAAAAGTACATTTTTATGAACTATCAATTTATCTCGTCATACATTTACTTCAAAATGGTGTGCACCATATATAGGATTTATTTTCCAGTGTACTTCTTGATGTACCTTTACTGTTCCATGTGACTTTAAAGCAGATTACCAAGATTGTTTGTATTTTTGCCTTACCTGTTTAGTTTATTTTAAATAGGAGATTAGCAGTAATTATTTTACGTTGCAGGCTAATTTTTATCAATAAAATACACGGTGTAAAAAATAAAATAAAATCTGTGAGCAGGGGAACAAAATGGAGAAGAAAATATACTACGTACTGTACAGTATGGGGAAGAAATAATAATTAACAAAAAAAAAAAAACACACAGAGGGAACTGCTCCTTAAAGAGTAAAGAATAATAATTACCAGGTAACATTCAAATTAAGTGGACACAGAGCAAGTTAAAGCGCTATTATTTTTACACAACTAGCAAATAAGTGATAATGTTATTTAAAGGGGATGGAGCCTAAGAAAGCCGATCAATAGGCAATAGGTGTGATGGTAGTGGGAAGCACAGCTATCTCTCACGGATGTTACCCTCTGTGCAGGCTCCAGCTGGGGTGCAGACGCTCCCTCAAGGATACGGCTCCTGGATAATGGGATGGCTCGGCCAAGCTGACCCTCCTCCTGAGTCCCGGGGCTCGGAGCACGCAATCCAAAGGGCAGGCGGAAGGGGAAGCCCCTGTGGGAGTCTGTTGGGGTCCATCCTGTGGAAGGAGAGACAGAGGCATGTAGGCGGCTATGAGCTTTGGTGACTATCCGTGGTGCCCCAAACTCTGGGGACCCACAAGTTACCGAGACAGAGCTCTGGCAGCCAATAGAAAGCTGCCAAGTCAGCAGGAGATGGGACATGTCAAGATGGCGTCGCAACTTTCTTTCGGTGACCCTGCTCTATATATGCCATTTTTGTCAAATACCGGAAAACAACTAATATCTAGGGAACGAGGGGCTCTTGGATCAGTTCTGGTACATATACACACACACACACACACACACACACACAAAATATTACTGTGTGCTCATTTGCATGTCTTAAGACAGGTCTGCAATCCTGCCTTTCTCCATTATCACCCATCATACAGTGCTTTCACTGGATTCCATGGATTCTGGGAAATGACATGCAAATGAGCACACAGTGCCACCTTTTTCTTCAAATCCATATGACATGGACCCCTATAAGTTTATGCCTGCTGCATTGCACAGCTTTAAAGCACAGCCTGGGTTAAGATGCAAAGCCAGTAAACCTACCCACAGTCAGCTATTTCGACCTATAGGGTCTCTTCAGTGCGAGGCTGGTTATACTGGCTTTGCAATTTGAAGTTTGGGAGATATTAGATATAGATATATCACATATACACACAGGCGATAAAAAGGTTGTGAACCACTTAGGATTTTTACATATTTCAGAACGAAAATGTTATTAGATCTTAATTTAAGCCGTAATCACAGATAAAGATAACATGAACAAATGATACAAAAACATGATACTTTTTCATCATTTATTATCCACAAATGATTGAATATTCAATATCCATGTGTGAAAAACGTATGTGAACATTTAGATTCAGTACCTGGCGGCACCCCGTTTAGCAGCAATGACTTGAACAAGCGTTTCCTGTAACTGCTGGTCAGTCTCCCACATTGGTTTTGAGACATTTTGACCCATTCCTCCTTAAAAAACTGCTTCAACTAAGTGACATTTGAGGGCTTCCTTGAACAGACAGCTCACTTCAGGTCCTGCCACAACATTTCTATGGGGTTTAGGTCATGGCTTTGACTAGGCCAGCGGTGCGCAAACTGGGGGGCGCGCGGGGTTTACAGAGGCAACGCGCGCTTACCGAAGACACTTAAATTAAGTGCCAGAGAAGCGGCGAAGGCCTCTGTAAACCTTACTTACCTTGGCTCCTTAGACGCGTCGCCATGGCAACGTGACGTTATGACGCCGACGTAAGTGGGGGGGGGGGGGGGGGGGCACGGAGCGAGGGGGGGAAAAAAAGTTTACACTCCCCTGGACTAGGCCATTCTAAAAAACGCGGAATTTGCTCTTCTGCAGCAATTCTTTTGTAGATTTGCTTGTATGTTTAACATCATTGTCTTGCTGCATGATCCACTTTCACTTCAGCTCACGGGTGGATAGCCTGACATTCTCATCTAAAATCTTCCAATAAAATGCATAGTTGTGACAATGATGGCAAGCCGCCCAGGTCTTGAAGCAGCAAAGCAGCCCTAAAGTATCACACTCCCACCACCACGCTTGACAGTTGGGATGAGGTTCTTCTGTTCGAACGCAGTGTTTGGTTTTTGCCAAACATAACGTTTCTCAATGAGGTCGAAAAGTTCCACCTTTGACTAGTCTATCCAGAGAACATTGTTCCAGAAGTCTTGTGGATCATCTACGTGCTTTGGCGAACTTTAGACGGCAGCAATGGTTTCCTCCTGGCTATCCTTCCACGAACAACATTCTTATCAGTCTTTATCTGATAGTTGAGTTGTGAACACTCACATTAGCCAAGGCGAGCGTGGCATGCAGACCCTTTAATGTTACTCTTGGGTTCTTTGTGACTTCCTGGATGATTTGAAGGCTTGTTCTTGGAGAGATTTTGGCAGGATGGCTGCTCCTGGCCGACTGTGTTCTCTCACTTTCTCCATTTGTAGACTGTGTCTGACAGTAGATTGGTGGAACCCTAAATCCTTAGAAATTGTTTTGTATCCCTTTCTAGACTGATGAGCATCAATAACAGCTTTTCTGAGGTCCTCACAGATTTTTTTTTTTTTTTTAATCGTGGCATGACGTTTCCACACGTGTATGATGAAGACCAAACTCAACGTTTCTGATCTTTATATAAGAGGTGGGGTGCGGCCTCCAAACCCACACTTTGATGGTTTGATTTTCAATTTACTTGCTACATACCACTTGTACTCTTGCTGGTTCTGGACTTTTGTTACTGAGCTTATTCTCTGGTTTATTGATTACTATTTGCTGTAATACTATTGGGGTTTGCTCAACTGGTTGGGGATACAGGGTTCAGGGAAGTACCTTGTGGTCCATTTGGACCTGAGGGAACGGGCGTGAGGAAGGGGTCTTCACCCCAAAACGTTGCCCCCCTACTACCCTCCTTCCCCATGTTTTCCACCTGTTTTTCCCCCCATCCCGTTTTCCTTTTTGCACCCCCTGTCCCTTACACCATTTTTTTAGGGTCAACTTGCACATTACCCGCTTGTGTGACATTTCTCCAAGTTTATTATTGTCTTGTACTGTACTTACATTAAATCTATCTTTTTGGCATATACCCTGCTTTATAGTTTTTAGAGTCAGTGAGTGGTGGAACATTAACTGTGTTTAGTTATTGATTTAGGGAGAATTTGGCATCCTCCTTGTTCCTGCTGCACCCTGCAGTCATTTATTTTTTTCTTTGTTTTTGAGTGCTATCACTTTGAGGTTCTATATTATCTTTAACTGTTCATGCAATGTCTTTATATATCATATATAACCCTGTTCATTTAATGTAACATTTATTGTTATTACTCTGGGCATACTTAAAAACAACAGTTAAATCAATGTATTACCTCCTGGTAAAACATTTTATTAAAAAAAATATTTTATATATATGTCAACTGTGGGGATAGTGTGTGTGTGTGTGGTGTGTGTGGTGTGTGTGGTGTGTGTGGTGTGTGTGGTGTGTGTGGTGTGTGTGGTGTGTGTGGTGTGTGTGGTGTGTGTGGTGTGTGTGGTGTGTGTGGTGTGTGTGGTGTGTGTGGTGTGTGTGTGGTGTGTGTGGTGTGTGTGGTGTGTGTGGTGTGTGTGTGGTGTGTGTGGTGTGTGTGGTGTGTGTGGTGTGACTTGTAAAAATATGTAGGATAAATATTTTTTAAATACATTCTTTAATTAGGAATTAAGTAGACATAGCCATGTTAGTCCAGTTACAATAGTGCAGTGTAAATATTTCAGTATTAGGGAATATCAATTGTAGTCCAAATAAAAAAAGGTTATAGGACAAGCTTTCGAGAGCTCTCCCCTTATCAGGTCGAGCAGTTCTGATTTACAAGGATTCCCTGCGTTTGACACACATGTAAAAAAAGAAAGATAGCAATCTAAAGCACACTGCTGATGGATGGTCCTGTGTCTCCCTGTCCCTTTCATCCATTTATTGCCCCGTCTATTTATTCCTTCTCTGCATGACCTGCCTTAGATGGTTATCTTGTTTCCCTTTTTTTACATCTGTGTTCAACTCATAGAATCTGTATAAATCAGGACTGTTTGACCTGCGGAAGAGAGGAAAACTCTCAAAAGTTTGTCTTTTAAAATCTATTAATTCAAATAAAAATTTTAAAAAAATTTAAAAAAGGTGTGAGACGAGCACGCGCGTTGTAAGCTAAACTTCGTAGTAAATTTGACACCGACAATGTAATTAGTCATTTTGATTTTATGATTTATTTTCTTGCATAGATTGGAAAAGTCTTTCATTCAATGAGAATCATAAAATCAAGCTTTATTAGCATGACAAAAAAACATGTCTGTATTGCTAAAGAATGACTAATAGGGGGTAGCGTATATCAATCATTGTCTTTTTTTTCACTGAAATAGTACTAACAAGTTTGAGTTACAATGCACCATTTATTACATTTTTGGTATTTGTACTGCTATATTTCTATTCCAAAGGGGTGAAATTGAGGTGAGGTGTTTGGTTGGGGTAGAGTTGGGGTAGTTGTGTGTATGTGCGGTGAAGGTAGATGTCACTGAGGCCCCTGAGTGTGTCACTGAGGTGTGTGTGGTGTAGGTATTTGTCACTTAGGTCCCTGTATATAATGCACTCCCCAGGGAACGTGTGTCATGCGCTACATGTACTGTCTGACAGTGCGCATGCACGACACCCGGTAAGGGGGGGGAGGAGGGGGCCAAGAGACGAGGAGGGAAGGGGCCAAGAAACGAGGGGGACAAGGGCACTCTGAGTGGATAAATTAATGTGGAAGTAAACAAGTAGCAGTAATATGTACCCCCTAGTACCCTCACACTTTGATCACTGACTGTGAATCGGTTTTCCTTGGGGAAAGTAGATTGTTTAAAGCACAGTGAGGAAGACAAAATGTCACACAGAGGCATGGGGCAGCCCCAGGGGACCCCCAGTCACACAGCCCCAGGGGACCCCCAGTCACACAGCCCCAGGGGACCCCAGTCACACTGCATGGGGCAGCCCCAGGGGACCCCCAGTCCCACAGAGGCATGGGGCAGCCCCAGGGGACCCTCAGTCACACAGAGGCATGGGGCAGCCCCAGGGGACCCCCAGTCACACAGAGGCATGGGGCAGCCCCAGGGGACCCCCAGTCACACAGAGGCATGGGGCAGCCCCAGGGGACCCCCAGTCACACAGCCCCAGGGGACCCCCAGTCACACAGCCCCAGGGGACCCCCAGTCACACAGCCCCAGGGGACCCCCAGTCACACAGAGGCATGGGGCAGCCCCAGGGGACCCCCAGTCACACAGACACATGGGGCAGCCCCAGGGGACCCCCAGTCACACAGACACATGGGGCAGCCCCAGGGGACCCCCAGTCACACAGCCCCAGGGGACCCTCAGTCACACAGAGGCATGGGGCAGCCCCAGGGGACCCCCAGTCACACAGAGGCATGGGGCAGCCCCAGGGGACCCTCAGTCACACAGAGGCATGGGGCAGCCCCAGGGGACCCCCAGTCACACAGCCCCAGGGGACCCCCAGTCACACAGCCCCTTGGGGACCCCCAGTCACACAAAGGCATGGGGCAGCCCCAGGGGACCCCCAGTCACACAGAGGCATGGGGCAGCCCCAGGGGACCCCCAGTCACACAGAGGCATGGGGCAGCCCCAGGGGACCCCCAGTCACACAGAGGCATGGGGCAGCCCCAGGGGACCCCCAGTCACACAGCCCCAGGGGACCCCCAGTCACACAGCCCCAGGGGACCCCCAGTCACACAGAGGCATGGGGCAGCCACAGGGGACCCCCAGTCACACAGAGGCATGGGGCAGCCCCAGGGGACCCCCAGTCACACAGAGGCATGGGGCAGCCCCAGGGGACCCCCAGTCACACAGCCCAAGGGGACCCCCAGTCACACAGCCCCAGGGGACCCCCAGTCACACAGAGGCATGGGGCAGCCCCAGGGGACCCCCAGTCACACAGAGGCATGGGGCAGCCCCAGGGGACCCTCAGTCACACAGAGGCATGGGGCAGCCCCAGGGGACCCTCAGGCACACAAAGCCTCAGTGTCAGCCCCCCGTCATATACAGGTGGGTCTGCGCACACACACACATTCCCTGCGCACTTACCTGCGTGTACCACGTTTTGCTGCAGGCTCCTCGCTGCGACCACTGGCCAATCAGAATGCTCGGCGGCGCGGATAGACTGACGGCGGTATCGTCGCCGCAGTTTGTGATTGGCCAGCGGCCGCAGACATTGTGCGGCAGCGGACGCCGGGCTGCCCTCCGCTTGAGCTCAGTCAGCAAGCTGCGGGGCGGCTTCCACATTGTGTGCGCTACTTTACCGGTGCGGATATAGTGTGTCCGGTACATACACAGGGCTGTTACCTCGCCGCCTCGCGCTTCCCGCCGAATCCTCGCGTGGGCCGCGGTCGCTCCGAGGCTCAGGCCCCGCCCCGGGCGGTTCCCATTGCCCGCGCTGCCTGTCAGTCTCGCCCTTGCTCTACCATTGGCCGCGAGAAAGTGCGTCCCCGGGGGTGCACAGCAGCCGTGTGACGTCACCAGCAGGTCTCCGGGCACGTGTAGAAGAAGGGAGGTCATAGTGCAGGAGTGTTTGCCACTCTATGTGGGGGTGGGGGTTGTCAGGATGCTGGTGGTGAGGAGGGGGGATTGTCAGGATGCTGGGTGGTGGTGAGGAGGGGGGATTGCCAGGATGCTGGGTGGTTGGGGGGATGGCAGTATCAAGATGCAGGGTGCTGTGGTGGGGATGAATATAGGACAATTTGAAGACTAAATAATAAATGTTATATTGTCTATATACATATAACTCCCTTTCCCCCACCCCCTGGGAGATATGGTGGCTAAGGTGTATGTGGTGCGTTACCTGCAGCTCACAGGAGGCCTGAACCTCCACTACTGAGAGCCTGGGGTGTACCGGATCCGTTTGACGACGGCGCCTCCACCTGCACACAAACGCCCAACCCTCTTACACCAAGTGAGTGTCCCCACAGTACAAAGGGTGCTTGGCACAAATACTGATGCCCTTTTACTCAATGTCAAGGCCCACAGAAAAGTGTGTATGGTAGCGCTACCTGTGAACCGTTGGTGCACTTTGTTGAGGTACCTGCCGGGTACTCCAATACCCGGAGCGGCCGATTAACAACAGGGATCCTGGAGATCCAGCGACGTCGCCATCAGCAAAGCCTCTGCGTGGGGTGGGTTCCAGCAGGATGGTCCCATCAATAAACAGTCTTTAATGATGTATGCTGGATCGGGTCCCAGACTGCAGGCTATGCTTCACAACGTGGCGGCTTCACTGGCATTATAAACTAACTATGTACAGCTAATGGAGAAATGTCCCTAGCTAGGGGTTTCCCTGAAGCAGCACAATCTAATTAGGTGATTGGGAACTGTCTTGGACCTAAGGGGGTTAATCTGACCTAGTCTGGGTGCCACTGACACCCAGACCTTACCTTCCCTGTCTCAGTCCTGGCTCCAACTGACACTGAACTGTCAGCTTGCACTTCAAGCCCTCCCAATTTGCTGTACTGTGTCACATGACCTCAGGTCCTCGGCATTCTGGAGAGTGTAGTTCCCCTGCAGAGCAACATTTGGGGGGGGGGCTATATATATATGTCTATATATATATATATATATATATATATATATAATCATGTAACTAGTTAAAATAAGTAATTTAGTATTAAGTTAGAAATTTTATTGGAAAATTGTTAGCTGCCTCTTGAAAGCTTAAGATAAATCAGTCTGACGCCAGGCAGGTGTACAAATGTGATATGTGATTTAAGAAACTTGTGTGTTTAATGTCTGCTGGTTGAATAGTATATGGTCTTGAGTTTGGAATCAAAGGTTAGTTAAACAGTTAGTTCGTAGTAAAAGACAATACAATAGAGATGGATCTTAAAATATAAGGAACAGAATTAACAATACGGTAGTTACTTAGTGACAGAACAAAGATGGGTCTTCTAAATCAGGAGTGCGCAAACTTCCTGCGCTGCGCTGCGCCCCCCCTCTAATGCGGCGTCGTGACGTCATGTTATAGAGTGCAGAATCTTTTGCTTGGTTGTTCTTAGCTTTGTGGTGTTAAATGATTCTGAATTCTATAAATCCAGATGCAACCTTAATACATTTTAGCAATCCCTGTTTTTCTAAGTGTCAGCCCCGTCTTCTTAGTCAATCAACATTAGAACCCGCGGCGTAATTTGACTCCTGTTGCCATAGAGACGTGTGGACTGAAGCCGGGTAAGTGAGCCACGCCCGCAGTTCTAAATCAAAGTAAATATTGCTAAATGAAGAAGCAGTGTTCTAATGTTGGTGATTGACTAAGAAGATGGTGCTGACACCTGGATTTGTAGAATTCAGAATCATTTAACACCACCAAGCTAAAGATTCTCCACTATAACTAAATTCTATATGCTTGAATGATGTAGCTGACTGAAATGATGCTGTAAAATGTGTTCTATTGTCTCTAAATAAATTCAGAAAAGAACGGGACTGTGAAGTATTTGATATATATTGACATTTGTTTGCACCCATCTAATGAGCAAATGTTCAGGGGGGAACAGCGTTCGAATGCTGGGTGGTGAGGGGGGAGCAGTGTCAGGATTCTGGGTGGTGATGGGGTCGCAGCATCAAAATGTTGGGTGCTGTGGGAAGGAGCGCAGCTTCAGGGTGCTGGGGGGGGGGAAGTACAGCATCAGGATGATGGGTGCTGTAGAGTTGTCTTAAGTTAACACCATCAGAAATATCACAACATGACCTCACTCATTATGATATCACACCTAAGACTCTTCACTCCCACAGTCACTACTGGCCAGCACCCCTCTTTTAACCACCCTCCAGCACCACCAACCACGCCCTTACCAACAATAAAGATGGCCACCTGTCAGCAGTATGTCAGCAAGTGGATGAAAGGCGTTCTATTTTGTGATGCTGCAATCCTCTCCCCGAATGGCCCCCCCAGCTCCTGGCCTGTCAATTGTCAATTCAGGGGTACTTGGAGAATTTGAGCCCGGGGGGGGGGGGGGGGGGTGCTCTGCTGACAAGGGGTGTAAACCTGGAGGGAAACACACTGGAACCTTCTGCAAGCACTGGGCTGCATGGACCTCAGTAGCAAGCCAGAGATGACCGAAGACCCCAGCTACACCATGATGCTGGACTGCGTGGGGCAGGTTTGCCTGCTGCTGCTCTTCGTGCACCCCTCTGCCCCTCCCCAGCACACAGGGTGAGACACTGCTACAAACAGTGCAAATGGCACGAAGCACCAAGTTATAAACCTGGGAGGAAGCAGACTGTAGGGAAGAGAGATATGAAATGCTGTGCAGGTCTCTGCCAGGAGCAGGGTTCATGGAGCCATGTTCTTCATGTGTTGGTTTAATGTCCACTTGTGGTGTGTTTGTCATCTTGCCTAAGAGACCCATTAAAGCAGCAATACAATTCCCCTTCTTTGTACATGTAAAGCATGTGACAAATATATAATTCTGCATTCTTACCTAAGCTGGGAATCGTTTGGTCCTCCCGTTATAAATCTGTAACTATCCCAATTGCGTGCCTAACATAATGGCTGCTTCAGTCAGTGTAAGGACAGGTCCATACTGCCGCAGACCGCACTGAGGTGTCTGCGCAGGGCCCGATCAAATTGCTGGCGGCAGGAGGAGGGGGCGCGCGTTGCGCAAGAAATCCGTTGAAACCGATTTCTCAGCGTAACAGCCAGATCACGTGAGCGGTTCGCCAGCTCCATAACGCCCCTAGGCACGCCCCTCACAGCACATCTACCATGGAATGAAAAGGCACCCCCCTTCACGCGGGTGACATCACAGCCTTCGCACGACTCCTCGCGGGCGAAGGCTGTATGGCCTTAACCCAAGTCAGCAGCTTCAAGGTATCCTTATATCACCATGGTAACATGATCTATTGTTACAGTTTGCAGCTCAAACTGCTGGGAACATTTTCAACAGATGATCCCAAACAAGAAAGTGTTGCAAAGATCTTGCACTGCTGGGGAAGTTGGTTAAAACCAGCTATAGAAATCAAAGGATGCGTTAAAACCCATTAAAAATGGCATTAAGAGTTGAATAAGAATTTAAAAACAAATACAGTAAGTTATCTAATACTACAAAACGGATTTATTAAAAACAACAAGATTTCACACGTTTTGCTGCTTTAATGTGGACACTTCACAGGTCTGACAGGAGTGCAGGTCTCTGGCAATAAGTGTGTTAAAAGAGTGATTTGTGGATGTTTGTGTTAGCAGGTGTTAAAGCAGCAAAACACTAAAGTATTTTATTTTTTACATAAATCTGTTCTGTAGTTTTAGATTTAAAAAAGCTGTGTGTGCTGTGCACGCGCATAGTAAGTGAAACTTCTTTGACTTTTGTCACAGAAATTGTATTTGTATTGGTGATGTTTTAATTAAAAATCAAAATACAATTTCATTGACAAAACGCAAATAAATTTGACTTATAATGCGCGTGCTCGGCACACATCCCCTGTATTAGCTATTTGCACTAAGTGTGAATTCCTTATGTGTATGTGTGTCAGTCAGTGTGTGTATGTGTGTCAGTCAGTGTGTGTATGTGTCAGTGTGTGTGTGTGTGTGTGTGTGTGTGTGTATGTGTGGGGGGGTGTGTGTGTGGGGGGTGGTGGTGTGTGTGTGTGGGGAGGGGGTGGGGAGGGGGGTGTGTGTGGGGGGGGGGGGTGGGGGGGGGGGGTGGGGGGGGGTGTGTGGGGGGGGGGGGTGGTGTGTGTGGGGAGGGGGTGGTGTGTGGGGAGGGGGGGGTGTGTGTGTGGGGAGGGGGGGGTGTGTGTGTGGGGAGGGTGGGTGTGTGTGGGGGGGGGGGGGTGGTGTGT
This sequence comes from Ascaphus truei, assembly GCF_040206685.1. Lineage (NCBI taxonomy): Eukaryota > Metazoa > Chordata > Amphibia > Anura > Ascaphidae > Ascaphus > Ascaphus truei. The sequence goes on from NC_134487.1 coordinate 190,880,516, forward strand.
GGTGGGGGGGTGGGGTGGGGTGGGGTGAGGGGTGGTGTGTGTGTGGTGGGGGGTGGTGTGTGTGTGGTGGGGGGTGGTGTGTGGGGGTGGGGGGGGGTGGTGTGTGGGGGTGGGGGGGGGTGGTGTGTGGGGGTGGGGGGGGGTGGTGTGTGGGGGTGGGGGGGGGGGGTGGTGTGTGGGGGTGGGGTGGGGGGGGGGGGGTGGGGGGGGGGGGGGGGGGTGGTGTGTGGGGGGGGGTGGGGGGGGGGGGTGGTGTGTGGGGGGGGGGGGGTGGGGGGGGGTGGTGTGTGGGGGTGGGGTGGGGGGGGGTGGTGTGTGTGGGGGGGGGGTGTGTGGGGGGTGGTGTGTGTGTGTGGGCATGGTGTGTGTGTGTGTGTGTGGGCATGGTGTGTGTGTGTGTGTGTGTGTGTGTGTGTGTGTGTGTGTGTGTGTGTGTGTGTGTGTGTGTGTGCGTGGTGGGTGTGTGTGTGTGGGCGTGGTGGGTGTGTGTGTGTGGGCGTGGTGGGTGTGTGTGCGGGGGTGGTGGTGTGTGTGTGTGTGTGGGGGTCTGGGGGGGGTCGGTCAGTGTGTGTGGGGGTCTGGGGGGGGGTCAGTCAGTGTGTGTGGGGGTCTGGGGGGGTCAGTCAGTGTGTGTGGGGGTCTGGAGGGGGGGTCAGTCAGTGTGTGTGGAGGTCTGGGGGGGTCAGTCTGTGTGTGGAGGTCTGGGGGGGTCAGTCAGTGTGTGTGAGGGTCTGGGGGGGTCAGTCAGTGTGTGTGAGGGTCTGGGGGGGTCAGTCAGTGTGTGTGGGGTCTGGGGGGGTCAGTCAGTGTGTGGGGGTCTGGGGGAGGTCAGTCAGTGTGTGTGGGGGTCTGGGGGGGTCAGTGTGTGGGGGTCTGGGGGGGTCATTCAGTGTGTGGGGCTCTGGGGGGGTCAGTCAGTGTGTGTGGGGGTCTGGGGGGGTCAGGCAGTGTGTGTGGGGTTCTGGGGGGGTCAGTCAGTGTGTGTGGGGGTCTGGGGGGGTCAGTCAGTGTGTGTGGGGGTCTGGGGGGGTCAGTCAGTGTGTGTGGGAGTCTGGGGGGGTCAGTCAGTGTGTGTGGGGGTCTGGGGGGTTCAGTCAGTGTGTGTGGGTCTCTGGGGGGTCAGTCAGTGTGTGTGGGGGTCTGGGGTGGTCAGTCAGTGTGTGTGGGGGTCTGGGGGGGTCAGTCAGTGTGTGTGGAGGTCTGGGGGGTTCAGTCAGTGTGTGTGGGTCTCTGGGGGGTCAGTCAGTGAGTGTGGGGGTCTGGGGGGGTCAGTCAGTGTGTGTGGGGGTCTGGAGGGGGGGTCAGTCAGTGTGTGTGGAGGTCTGGGGGGGTCAGTCTGTGTGTGGAGGTCTGGGGGGGTCAGTCAGTGTGTGTGAGGGTCTGGGGGGTCAGTCAGTGTGTGTGAGGGTCTGGGGGGGTCAGTCAGTGTGTGTGGGGTCTGGGGGGGTCAGTCAGTGTGTGGGGGTCTGGGGGAGGTCAGTCAGTGTGTGTGGGGATCTGGGGGGGTCAGTGTGTGGGGGTCTGGGGGGGTCATTCAGTGTGTGGGGCTCTGGGGGGGTCAGTCAGTGTGTGTGGGGGTCTGGGGGGGTCAGGCAGTGTGTGTGGGGTTCTGGGGGGGTCAGTCAGTGTGTGTGGGGGTCTGGGGGGGTCAGTCAGTGTGTGTGGGGGTCTGGGGGGGTCAGTCAGTGTGTGTGGGAGTCTGGGGGGGTCAGTCAGTGTGTGTGGGGGTCTGGGGGGTTCAGTCAGTGTGTGTGGGTCTCTGGGGGGTCAGTCAGTGTGTGTGGGGGTCTGGGGTGGTCAGTCATTGTGTGTGGGGGTCTGGGGGGGTCAGTCAGTGTGTGTGGGGGTCTGGGGGGTTCAGTCAGTGTGTGTGGGTCTCTGGGGGGTCAGTCAGTGTGTGTGGGGGTCTGGGGTGGTCAGTCAGTGTGTGTGGGGGTCTGGGGGGGTCAGTCAGTGTGTGTGGGGGTCTGGGGGGGGTCAGTCAGTGTGTGTGGGTCTCTGGGGGGTCAGTCAGTGTGTGTGGGGGTCTGGGGTGGTCAGTCAGTGTGTTTGGGGGTCTGGGGGGGTCAGTCAGTGTGTGTGGGGGTCTGGGGGGGCCAGTCAGTGTGTGTGGGGGTCTGGGGGGTTCAGTCAGTGTATGTGGGTCTCTGGGGGGGGTCAGTCAGTGTGTGTGGGGGTCTGGGGTGGTCAGTCAGTGTGTGTGGGGGTCTGGGGTGGTCAGTCTGTGTGTGGGGGTCTGGGGGGGTCAGTCAGTGTGTGTGGGGGTCTGGGGGGGTCAGTCAGTGTGTGTGGGGGGTCTGGGGGGTTCAGTCAGTGTGTGTAGGTCTCTGGGGGGGTCAGTCAGTGTGTGTGGGGGTCTGGGGTGGTCAGTCAGTGTGTTTGGGGGTCTGGGGGGGGTCAGTCAGTGTGTGTGGGGGTCTGGGGGGGGTCAGTCAGTGTGTGTGGGTCTCTGGGGGTCAGTCAGTGTGTGTGGGGGTCTGGGGTGGTCAGTCAGTGTGTGGGGGTCTCGGGGGGTCAGTCAGTGTGTGTGGGGGTCTGGGGGGGTCAGTCAGTGTGTGTGGGGGTCTGGGGGGGTCAGTCAGTGTGTGTGGGGGTCTGGGGGGGTCAGTCAGTGTGTGTGGGGGTCTGGGGGGGTCAGTCAGTGTGTGGGGGGGTCCAGGGGGGGTCAGTCAGTGTGTGGGGTGGTCCGGGGGGGGTCAGTCAGTGTGTGGGGCGGTCCGGGGGGTCAGTCAGTGTGTGTGGGGGTCCGGGGGGGGGGTCCGCACGGGTTGCGCCCGGGTTTTTGTACCACCGCTTCCTGGGGGGCCCGCAAACGCCCGCGTCACTGGAGGGCTGAATGGCGCCGCTGCCAGCCGCTTCTGCGCATGTGTGGCGTCCTTCAGCGGCGCCATCACAACTGCGCATGCGCGGCATGGCAGCGGTAGTGGAAGTTAGGCGGGCCCATGTGTGACTGAGTCTGTAGCTGGGAGGTCCCATTCGGGTTAGGAAAGGGGGGGGGGGGGGCTGTCCCGGTCGGGCGGTCTCTGCTGTCCCGGGCAGCAGACGGGGAACGGCAACACATGTCAACAGCTGATGTCAACAGCCGCTGCAGCAGGCGGGGAACGGCGCCGCTGCCAACCGCTTCTGCGCATGCGTGGCTTTCCTCCAGTCCCCATGACTACTGAGCATGCGCGGCTTGGCAGCGGATGTGCAGGGGGAATGGCGGCCGTTAGGAGCGGCGCCGGCGGCTATCGCCGCCGCATATGTCATCGGCCATGTGGGGGGAGCAGCGGCCGTTAGGAGCGGCGCCGGCGGCTATCGTCGCCGCCTCATCTGATTTGTGGAGCGGGTGTGATGTCAGTGTTGGGGTCGGGCTGAGCCAGAACACAGCCCGGCCTCAACTGCCAGCACTGACGTCACATCCGTTTCATTTCTGTCTCCACAATTCTTTTTTGCCCCATCACGAATGAGGTGCCACTAAGGAAGTTTCACTTCAAATATGCAGACATTGTTAACTCCTAATGCTATTTTTAATTTAAAAAAAAAAAAATGTTTATGTACAGATCATCCTTTGGTTGTTACAGCAGCAACTTAGAAAGTCATATCCACTTCCTCTTTTGAAACCGGCTCTCACACACCTTTTTGAGCTTTGCACTTGGCAAGTATCACAAACAGATCTGTTGCTGTGTTCCAAACAGCAGACTCTATTACTCTGAAAGCTGTAACAATAATGTGTTACATTACATTACAGTAATATCATGTTACATATCAGCTGCAGCATTTCACAGACTGCAGCACAAAGTTAGGCCTCGTTCAGGGTGCCAGAGGCAGGAGCTGGAGTGCAGGCGTTCGCGCGCGTCAGTCTGCTGGGCGATGTGTGCACATCCTCCCCAGCAGACATTTTCAGGAGTTGAGGGGGCGGGGAGGGGGCGGGGCTACAGGCAGCAGCTTAGGGATTGGTGTTGCTGTCTTGAAATCATTCTCAAGAATGATTTCATTGGCTGCCGAGGTCCCAGTGACGCTGCTGCAGCTTCAAAAAACGAATTTTTTGTTTATTGAAACTGTAGCCAGCGTCAACTCCGGGCTTCGGAGACAGGTCAGCTGCTACCCTGACAACCAGTATTCAATTTGAATACTTTGTGTCCCACGGCAGCACGCCCTCCCTCCGAAGCCTGCACCCTGAACGAGGCCTTAGGCCTAGGCCATGTTACTTGCTTGCTGGCGGAGGCGCGCTCCCACTCCGCACTGAGCCCCTACAGCCGCAATGAGAGCGGCTTTACTAGGGGCTCGCCTACGCTTCCGCAAGTGCGCGGAAGCGTAGGTCTTAGGGAAATGTAAAATTTTCCCGCTTGCCAGCGTGCAGGGCCGGTCACGTGAGCGGTTCGCCCAATGAGGGCGAACCAGCTCCGTGACGTCACTGGCCCGCCCCGACGGCGCGCAGGGAAAGCACCCGCTTTCCCTGAGCCTCAGCGCGCCTCAGGCCAGCGGGAAGCTTGGCCGAGGCCTTAGAAGGCAGCCATTTAGTTAGGCACACAATCAGGATTTTGACAAATTTATAATAAGAGCACCAAACGATTGAAGCTTAGGTAAAAATGCAGAATTATACATTGTCACATACTTCATATACACAAATAATTATATTTACGTACATTGTAAGTGAAACTTCTTTGTCCTTTGTCATTGTTTTGTCACAGAAATTGTATTTGTAAGTGTGATGTTTTTAATTAAAAATTTAAAACACAATTTCGGTGCCAAAACGCAAAGAAGTTTGACTTAGAACACGTGTTTTAGTTATTTGCACGTCTATATTTATAGTAACTGTGAATTCCTTGTATAAGTCAGTGTGTCTCTCTCTGTGTGTGGTGTGTTATTCTCCGTGTCCTGCTGCTGGTTCTTTCTGCCAGCCCCCCCACCGGCAGGGGGGGGGGGGGATTGTCTGAGTCCCCTGGCCCCGAGCCAGCCCCCCTCTCACTTTCCCGCCTCCCCCCACCCAGCAGAGAAACGGGAGGGCGTGTTCAGCATCCACCTGCCAGACCCGCCGGCTGAGTCCCCAGGTCCGGAGCCAGCCCCCACCCCTCCCCCCCCTGGTGGAGGTGCAGCCACCGCAGCCAGATTTTGTGTGTGTTTCTCCTCTACCCTTCCCCCCCCCCCCCCCCCCCCCGCGTGCTCCTCCTCTCCGGTGACTGCTGGTGTTGGAAGCGGACGTCGCTGATGGCCTCTTCTGCCGGCAATGATGTCACTTCCGTCACTATGCTGTCCATTTACTGCTATGGTATTTTTCTCGTGTGATAGGTGCCGCTAAAGAAGTTTCACTTCAAAAATAAGACGGTATGTAGTATTGCTGCTTAAAGGGAGCCATTCTCTGGCAGACAACAGCACCCTCTGCTGCTCAGTCATAGAATCACACAGGTTAGGGGTGCAGTCCGTTTAATAAATAAATTACATGACCTGTTCCCCCTTCAAAAAAACAAAACTCTTTCCCTGGAGGGCAGGCTTTGCATAGTGCATATACACTGGGGTTTTATTCCCATACACATTGCTCTGCATGATACATGGAACACGCGCGCACACGCACACGCACACGCACACACATATTGTGGTGCATGATGTACACCGCTTTGTGGCGTTTGGCAAGCCTGTGGGAGGGAAAAGCATGGAAATCCCAGAATGCTTTGAGAAGTAAACATGCATTTGATAAAGCGCCTACCAGGCCAGAGACACATCAGAGGACCCGGCTGCCTATTTTTTGCTATTATGCATACTGTATTAAATATTTGTTATTAGTACCAGCCTCCAGCCCTATTTTCACTGCTGTGCTCAGCATCTACCTTATTTTATGCAGAACTGAATGAAGCTGCAGAGAATCCTGGTGACACGCGGAATATGAGATGCAGTAAGTGCCTGAGGCTGTAGGGCCGAGTTAGTCCAGGACATCATGCTCTCACCGTAACCCCTCTCCTACATAGGTCATGATATATCCACTGCCACAAGTGGGTGGTCATACAACTGATTTTTTTTTATAGAGTAGAGGAAATCACGATAGGACTCAGTGCTGCTCCCTACTAGTCATGGGACCAGATTTTGGCCAGGCGGTCGGAGGTCACATGACCTGAGTTTTGTGGGTATAGTCACGACTGGCAGATCACATTTGAGGGGGTGAAGTCACATAACCATTGTCGCAATTAAGTCACAGGACCAGTGTTGGTACTACCCCAGGAGGAAGGTCACATGACTGTTCTCGCTGGGTGTTGGTCACATGACTGTTCTCGCTGGGTGTTGGTCACATGACTGTTCTCGCTGGGTGTTGGTCACATGACTGTTCTCGCTGGGTGTTGGTCACATGACTGTTCTCGCTGGGTGTTGGTCACATGACTGTTCTCGCTGGGTGTTGGTCACATGACTGTTCTCGCTGGGTGTTGGTCACATGACTGTTCTCGCTGGGTGTTGGTCACATGACTGTTCTCGCTGGGTGTTGGTCACATGACTGTTCTCGCTGGGTGTTGGTCACATGACTGTTCTCGCTGGGTGTTGGTCACATGACTGTTCTCGCTGGGTGTTGGTCACATGACTGTTCTCGCTGGGTGTTGGTCACATGACTGTTCTCGCTGGGTGTTGGTCACATGACTGTTCTCGCTGGGTGTTGGTCACATGACTGTTCTCGCTGGGTGTTGGTCACATGACTCAGCGCTGTCGTCCCTCCAGCAGTGACTCGAAGTCTGGTGAACAGACTAGTTTATGCTGCACATGTCCAAGGACCATCATCTCCCCCCCTCGAGAGTCCCCCACGCTGACTGAAACCAGCTCCTGAGAGATGGAGGGGAAGGACATGTCACACACAAATGCCTAACACCTGGGCTGCGCTAAACATATATTTGAACGGTCAGTCCCACATAGGAGCAAAGTGACTAAATTGCATTAACATACTTAAAAGGGGCAGTCCCAGGGCGGCTGGGATGTTTGCGGGGCTCGGTGCAGGGACGTGTACGGGGCCTCGGCTCTTAACTTCTCCGGTGGCATTTCAAATGGCTTTGCATTCCCTTGACGACGCAGTGCCATGGCATGTCATTGCGACACTGCAACGCTATTGGACATCGCGGAGCCACGACGTTGGGACCATGCAGGAGGAGATGCTGCCGGAGAAGGTAAGAGTTACAGAGGCCCGGCAATCCGTTTGTCATGGGGAAGAGCGCAGGGCCTCTAACCGCAGGGCGTGGTGCACAGGCACCGTACAGCACGACCATCACGCCAGCCCTGTTCAGTCCTGTGTAGGACCAAAGTGACTAATGCCAGTATCATGTTTAAAGGGTTAATGACACTGCTTTAATATAGTCAGGCAGATAACATAAGGGTAGAGGGGTTAGGGTAAGAGGGACCAAGTCCCTTGGATATGGACTCACCTGCAGGAAGGAGCAGGATGTCCCCATGGTGACATCAAGGGTGACCTTCCCTAAAACAAGCTGTACTTTTCCAGACCTGCGGACCACCAGCCTTCCGATCTGACCCTCTGACACATCCCGCAGGGAGCAGCTGTCATCCGCGGCTTGTGCTTCCTGCAGCCAATAAGGAAGCAGAGCTGGGAAACACCCACCAGAGCCCCTCCCACAGATGGAGGACATACGGTGATAGTCCCTGATAGGTGGGGTGAGTCATGGAGTCTCTCGCTCCCAAAGAGTGACAGACAAAAGGGACCTGTGACCTATGAAATCTGTCCCACCGTAAGGTGACACAGTGACAGAACCTGTGACCCATGCAGCCTTTTCCTCCCTCTGCAAGGTACCCATGACAGCCAGAAGGGACCCGTGTGTCCCTCCCACCACAAGGCGACAGTGTGACAAAACCCATGGCTAAAGAGGTATGAGAGAGAGAAGGTAGTATGGCTCCCATTGCGAGTCTCCTACTCACCTGCACCTTGTCTTTGACTAGCAGTGTGTGGCCGTCCTCGCTCTGCACCTCGCTCTTAATGGGCCGGCTGTCCTGGGTGGGGGGTTGTCCCGGCAGTGTGTCTGGAAGCTGCAGAAACAGGAGACGCTCCTCTCCTGAGACCCTCAAGGTCTCTAGCAGCTCCGGGAGGGACACGTCCTTCCTCTCAGGAGGCCTCCTCACCACAGGGGGCTTGCAGGGGGTGAGCCCCAACTTCATCTCACCTTCCTCATCCTCCATGGGCTCCTCTTTCACTGAAAGGGGGAAGACTGCCTGTGACCCTAAAACACCAACATCCTGTGTGTCTCCTTATAGAAATCACTTTTCTTTTCCCGTCAGCCCGATCCTATAGAAACTAGCCTCAATCCCTAGAGAAATCCCCATTTTCACTTTAATCCCAAACTTCAGTCAAAGGGTTTATGTGGATTTTCTGACCTTTGACCTGGGGGTAATATTTGAACATGTTCCCTCACGTTTGGCCAGGGTAGGGGTGAGATTTGGGAGTCCCTGACCATTGCGCTGTGTCACATCTGACCTGGGAGATGACATTTGTGGCCGCTGATCATTGACCTCAGGGATTGATATTTGAGGCTCCCAGACCTTCAAACTGGAGCTATGGGGGGGGGGGGGGGGTCTCTGACCTTTGACTTGGGGCTCTTCCACCTCCATCTTCTCAACCTTGTGGAGTCCCTGAGGTGGCTTAATTTCTTCCTCTTCCTCCTCTTCGTCTCTGAAAAGCCACCCAGAGTGTGCGAGTGGGAGCTGTACCGGCTGATTCCGGGAGTCATTCCTCAGCCCAGGGTCATCCAGGAACTGGGGAGAAGAGCAGGAAAAAAGGGACGCGTTACATCATTAACACCTCCTCTGCCAGAGACTAGAGCAGCCCCTCCAACGTTCCCCAAATGTACTAATGCCAAGTCTCCCGCCCCACCTTGTCGTTCTCCAGCATGCGCAGGATCTGCTTGGTCTCCTCTTCCGTTTCCCGCTTCTCTCGCTTGATGTTAATGATGTGGGAGGGCCCGAGGTCCGCAGTTTCAGATGGCTTGTCCCACGCTCCTGGGAAAGAAGCACGAGGCAGGATCGGAGCACGTGTTAGGTTAGAGGGTCAGATGCACCTCGGGATAAAAGGGCCCTATTTGACTTTAGGAATTCAGATGCACACAACCTCTCTATCGTCCGAAGAGTCTGCCCCGCACTCATTACCTTTCTTTTTGAGCTGTTCCGCGGGTCCCTGCTCAAAGATGGAGTGGCTCTGGATGACCTGAGGTTTCCCGCGTCCTCTCCCCGGCCCATCCCCCCGACGCTCCCTCACACGCTCCGCTCGCTCCACCTTCACGGATACCTCCTCCTTGGGCCTATGGGGGGAAAAAGTGTGGTGAGAAAAGAGGGAAAGGAGGGGGGAGAGAACAGAGGGGACAGAAAAGAAGGTGATACAGGGGGGGGGGGAAGAAGCAATATGGGGGAGAGAAAAGGGGATATGGGGGGGGGGGAGAAGAGGGGATATGAGGGTGGAGAAGAGGGGATATGAGGGGGAGAAGAGAGGGGATATGGGGGGGGAGAAGAAAGGGGATATGGGGGGGAGAAGAAAGGATATGGGGGAAGAAGAGGGGATATTTGGGGGGAAAAGAGGGGATAAAAGGGGGGAAAAGAGGGGATATAGGGGGGGAGAAGAGGGGATATAGGGGGGGAGCAGAGGGGATATAGGGGGGAGAGGGGATATGGGGGGAGGAAAAAAAGGGGATACGAGGGGGAGGAAAAAAGAGGGGATACAAGGGGGAGGAAAAGAGGGGATATGACGGGGGGAAAAAGGGGATATGAGGGGGGAGAAAAGAGGGGATATGAGGGGGAGAAAGGGGATATGGGGGGGGGAGAAAAAAGAATATGGGGCGAGAAAAGAGGATATGAGGGAGAAAAGGGAATATGGGGGAGAAAAGGGGAATGGGGGAGAAAAGAGGATATGAGGGAGAAAAGAGGGGATATGGGGGAGGGTGGGAAATAGTTGGAGGTGGAGGAGAAAAGAGGGATGGGGAGAAAAGAGGGGGGTGGGGGAGAAAAGAGTGGGATGGGGGAGAAAAGAGTGGGATGGGGGGAAAAGAGTGGGATGGGAGAGAGCAGGCATCACACGGACTCCTCTTTTATTTTCCTGCTGATGATATTGGGAGCGAAGGTTTTCTGAAAGAGAGTACAGGACACAGGTTACCTGGGCAGATATAGAGGGGCACACTACTCGCCCCCCCCCCCTTACCCCCCGCGTCCCCGCAACACCACTTGAACACTCAACACGTTAAACAGGACGACTAAATCATTAACCCCGTTGAAGTCAGAGCACGGTGTTGCAGCAAGGGGGTTAAACGTCTGTCCCAAATATAGTGTAGTAGTCACCTCTACTTTATCACAAACCCCATACGTGAGACGCCAATAAGTGAGAGGTGCCACTGACCCAATTACCTGAATCCCACTCCGTGTCACACAGTGCATCTCAGCGACTGTCACTCACCTTTCTGACCCCACCAAGGGTGAGATCCCGGGAGCGGATGGAGGGGAGGCGCCCTGGGGTGACAGGGGTGGAGGGTCTGCGTCCCACCAGCCCTCGTGCCCCTGTGAGAGGGGTACGACCACCCGCGGGAGTAGAGTCATTGCTGGAAGCCCCTTCAGACATCCTGCCAGAGAGAGTGTGGTAAGTCAAAGTCAACAGAGCAAAGCAACACAAGGGGGAGTGAGGGAAGAGATAGGGGAGCAGAGCATCGCGGGGGAAAGAGTGCCAAGATCGAGGAGGAGGGGGGAGGAGGTCCGAGTATTGTATGGGGGGGGGAAACAGAGCATGGCGGGGGGGAGGGGGCATGATCCTATGCGGGGATGGGTAAATGGGTAAAAGGGCAGAGTCTTTGGGTGGGGGGAGGATAGAGGGCAGAGTCTTTGGGTGGGAGGAGGTTAGAGGGCAGAGTCTTTGGGTGGGAGGAGGATAGAGGGCAGAGTCTTTGGGTGGGAGGAGGTTAGAGGGCAGAGTCTTTGGGTGGGAGGAGGTTAGAGGGCAGAGTCTTTGAGCGGGGGGGAGGGGAGAGATAAAGAACAGAAACTGTTTTGGTGATGCAAGCGAGGGTCCCACTCTGGTTAATACTAGGCTACGAGAGGTCATTGGATAACAGGATTTCATAACGGTCACAGACCAAATAAAGTTACGGCTGGGGATTGCCCCCATCATGGCGTTTCTTTTGGACTGGGTGGCTCAGGGGCTCAGCAGTTTGATGGGAGCTCCCCTTCAGCGCGGGAGTGGGCAGACTTCGTGAGAACCACATTACGGTTCTATCGTCGGCCAGACCCATACCAGGCAGAGCTGGCACTTAACCTGTTAGAGAGGGGAGCCAGAAAGGTAGTGATGATGTTACCAGGTGAAGGCAGGAGGACACTGGTAGATATCAAACACCTGGAGTGTATCTATAGGGATACTTCCTCAGTTATCATTGAGAAAACAATTGTTTACTAGGGGACAAAAAGAGGGGGGAACCCTCCGCCAATACACCCTGGCTCTGCAAGAAGCGCTAGAGAAGCTGAAGGACTCATCAGGACTGGGAGACAGTGACCGTCTGCTGTGAGACCAGTCTGTGGCTGGGTTAAAATGCGATTCTCTCACGCAAACTTTGAAGGAACGCATAAGGTGCAACCCAGAACGATCCTTCTTTGAAATAAAGGAGGAATCTGTACAGAGTGAAAAAGGAGGCGTATAGAGCCACTGCGACCATGCAAAAAAGCTAATTCCCAGTTGATCCCTGGTACCAGTGCTGGAGCCCAATGCTCGAATTAGAAAGTGAGATGAAGGAGACCATGCTGTTGATGAGGAAAGAGATTGAATCTGTTCGGAAAGACATGAAGGAAATGCAAGGTCAAAGAATACTCCAGCCCAGGTCCTGGGAAGGGACAGAACATTGTTCTTATTCACGTCAGTCCAATGAGAGATGTGGCCCAGTCACCTGTAGAAGATGTGGAGGGCCTGGACACATTGCAGTGAAGCTGCTATACCAAACAACAACCAAATCGGCTTTAAACTATGTTTTCCCTGTGTCGTGGGCCAGACAGTGGGAGTCTCTTCAAAAAGTTACAACTACAAACATAATGGACATTGTTGGAGACTGTCCAGTTGTGTGGGCACAGTTAAATGGAAAAGCCCCGGCTTGCCTCTTGGACACTCGCTCCCAAATTACTACAATGGTACTTTCAGGAACATTTTCAAGAAAAAGGCCTGAACTGTGTACTGCCCCGGACTGGTTAACATTAACAGCTGCAAATAACTTGGAGATTTCCTTTGTCGGGTATGCCTGGTTTCCAATGACTATTTCAGAAGAATGAAAAAAAGAAATGGATATTGTTCTAGTAGAAAACAAGTCATGAAAGGCGTTACTGTAATTATATGGATGAATGTTCTGCAGGAGTTGGATAGTCTTCTTCTTAAGGACATACTGTAATCTCCATGTATTGGAAACAAGTCTCCACAAAGGCTATTACATAAGATGTGCAGAGTCTGGTGAGGAACAGACCTATTGCTGCATCTTGGAAATAGTTTGCAGCCCATATAGAAGCTTAGTCATTTCAGCACGTCAATAATTGCCGAGACGTGCGTCTGTACTAGTGGCATTCCAAGAGGGGAGTTGCTCTATTAGAACCATTATTGAATGACATTACAGGAAAGAGTGGTGATCGCACGGACGCTAGCAATTGTAAAAGCTGATAAGAGTTCCTATTAAAATGATGAACCTGGAGGATAAACCGTTAAGAATAAATCGGAACACTATCCAGGGTGAATTAATCCGAATTGAACGAGACCAGCTTTTACTTTGGAAAAATTGTCATGGTGTCAGATTCTAAACAGTCACCATTGCAATGAATGTTCATCAGGTCCACATTAAACCATCGACGACAGCCAACAGTCACTATCAAATAACAGACTGTGAAACATTGAGGCGCTACGCTCTACAGAACAAAAGAAACAGCTCGAGTCTCTACTTTAAAAAAATAAAAATGTGTTTTTCAAACATGATGGAGACTATGGATCTACAAATAGTATCTGCCATCAGATGCCCACTGGCGAAAGTGCCCCTGTAAGAGAAAGGTACATAAACATTCCTCCTGCTCAATCTGTTTTTCCTGCGCCCCCTTGCCGGCTGTCCCCCTCTCCGTGCCCCCCCTTACCTTGGCTCCGACGTTCTGGGCGTCATGGTGTCACGTTGATGAACCCGCGGCGTCATTTGACACGTCTCCAGAAGCCATCTGAACCAAGGTAAGTGAAGTTTACAGAGGCTTTTGCCGCTTCCCCGGCATTTAATTTAAGTGCCTTTGGGAAGCGCGCGGGGCCTCTACAAACCCCGTGCCCCCTCCCCCCCCCCCCCCAGTGTGTGCACCCCTGGCTTAGAAGAATGGGATAGTCTGAGAGTCCATGGGCGGCACCAATTGTGTTAGTAAAGAAAAATGGTAGTCTGCGTTTTTGTGTTGATTATCACAAGCTCAATGCCAAAACACATTGAGATGCATATCATCCACCACAAACTGAGGAATCACTTGCAGCTCTTCGGAAGGCTACATTACATTACATTAATCCTGAAGACTGCGAGAAAACGGCTTTTGTGACTCATGGGTCTAGATGAATTCAATCGGATGTCCTTTGGTCTTACTAATGCTCCAGGAACATTCCAAAGACTAATGGAGCATTGTGTGGGTGATCAGAACTATGAAACCGTGCTAATAAATGTAGATGACAATTATATTTTCCTTTGACAGTCACACCATTTAGACCTTGTGTTTTCATGGTTACAAAACCATGGACTGAAATGAAAACCATCAAAATGTCACCGCCTCCAAACACACAGGTCAAATACAGTATGTAGGACGTCTAGTGAATGCAGGAGTGGCTCCTGACCCTGAGAAAACCAAAGCGATACGAAAATAGAAAATTCCCACAAGTCAGAGTCCTTTATGGGAACGGTGGGCTATTAGCAACGTTTTATTAAGAATTTTTCCCAAATAGCCAGCGCACTACATAAGCTTATGGGTGGACATCCCACAATGCCCCATAAGAGGACCACTGGTAGAGCCATGCTCTGGAATTGGGGAAGTGAACAAGGCGCTTTCCAACATTTAAAACAAATCCCCCATACCGTCCTTTGTTGATTATCAACAGCCGGTCATTGTCATCTGTATATAGTCTTTCGGGATTAGGAATGTTTCTAGCCCAAGCGCAAGATGGCATATGCCACTCAAATCTTCCATCCTTCAGAAAAGAAGACAATTATAGTTCTTTTAAACTCGAGTTACTAGCGCTTGTTTGGGCTGTCACAAACGTTTGCAGAATATTTGACTACTTAATCCTTTGTGGTAGTAACAGATAA